>NW_026895874.1:0-187618 GCF_033153095.1 Gastrolobium bilobum | reverse complement strand
AAACGCATTAATATATTATCATGCTAGTCGTAACCTATGTCATACATCTATCGGTTTAGACTAGTCGAAATTGGACGTGCATAATAATCATACAAACGCGATTTGTCCAATTCAGGCATACTATATGTCATAAGCAATAAAGCATACATATCGTGATGCACTATCTCATGCATGCTAGTCGTACAAAACATACAAATAAAACAATTTATTTTGAGATAGTCATGGTGCTCGATCTTTTGTCCATCTTGCTTCTCAAGCCACGGCTTCTTGTCGTCTATACGCCACTAGCCTAAATTCTCTAATTACAATTAAAGAAACTCCAAAACATTTTGGAGGGACAAAATTTAAAATACAAAATTTAAAAATCAAATTACAACTCTAATTTAAAGAGCAAAAATTACACATTAATTTTAAAATTCGAAATTTAAATTTCGGGCACCATGACCATCCCCTTCCTTTTTGCACCTGAAATGTTAGACAACTTACAAGTACAAATTATTATCATATAATTTTCTTCTCACATATGTCTTGATATTTAACAATTAAACATCAAAACAAAATTTCAAATTCAAATTTTCTTAATTCCTTATTTGGCCGAATTATATATGACAATCAATATAATTCAAATTTTGTTGACTCTTTCTTAAAGAACACAAAATTAAACCATGCATGTAGCCACAAACACCTTAATGGCCGAACCATATACTAATGTATATGAGATTAATTTTCGAAAAATTTTATTACATGCTTTGCTCAGGAAACACTTCATGAAAAATAAGAAAACAATCAAGGTGTTCAAAACACCTTTCATGGTCGAACTCCACCTTTCAAAAAGGTGTTTCCTTTTAAAACTTTCATAAAGAAAAGAATGATAACCATGAATACATATGAATATATGAACACAACAATCAAATTAAGATGTTCATAAAAAAAACAAAAACAAAACTTTAACCGTTTAAAGTATTGTAAATTAAAATCCATACATAAAAATTGAATCTTTAACTCTTTAAAGAAATTTTAACCGTGAGAAACAGGTTCACAAACAAGGTACCATCACCCGTCTATGGTAAAGTAACCGGGCTTTGATACCACTTGAAAGTAGAATTGGCCTTGAAGGCCGAAACATGCATGAGGGAAAAACAAAATTTTTCGCAAGCGGAACACACATGCATATCAAGATACATACTTTAAGACGTATGTCATACCTTGTTCGTGAAAACTCAAGATGATCAAGGTAGGTCTGAAGGGTTCAGACCCTCTAGCGTTGATCCACACCACCCGCGTCTAGATACAGGAACTCCTTCCAGTAAGGCTGCCGATTGATCACCACAATAAGGCTTGCTATGCGCTCAGTGTGTGATGCAGGAGGCTAGGTAAAAGTGTTTAGAAGAGTGAAGTGTTCTAAGAGAAAAAACTCACAAGGGGCGCATAGATGAGTAGAGAAAGGCTTGGCTTTTTCACACAAACCTAAGGAGGAACTAACTGCTACTTAAGCACACAAGAGGAGCCTTTTAAGTTTCAAAAACAAATCATATTTTTCTCCCAAAAATCTGATCAAAAGTGGCGCCCTTGGGGAGAGAATAAGTGGAGTTGTTGCAATTCAAAAATTGCCAACAACATCCCAGAATATTCTCATGAGACTAAGTTCAAAACCTAGTCAGAAATCTGATCATGAATCATCATATAATCAGCTATATGGTGCGCCCCATATAGCCTAAAAGATGACCAGATACATTTGAGTTAGTTGCATTTCAAACTTAAATCAACTCACTCAAATATTCTCCCAACAGACCGTATCTTCTGGAGCTGATTTTGATGATCAAATCTAACCAAAATCAGCACCCCATTATCCTTGGATTATGTCCAAAAGATCTCCTCCTGATATGTTCCAACAAGATCTCATCTTATCCTTTTGTTATGAAACAACTTTTCATAGCCAATTCAAATTCGAATTTCAAACATTTGAATTCAAACTTTCAAACACTTAAATTTTAAATTCAAATTCAAATTCTAAATTCAAATTCAAATTTCAAATTTCAAAATTCCAAATTCAAATTTCAAATTTCAAAATTCAAATTTCAAATTTCCAATTCAAAATTCAAAATTCGAATTTCAAAATTCAAAATTCAAATTTCAAATTCAAAATTCAAAATTTAAACATTTGATAATTAATTTAACTAATTAAATTAATTAGTAATGTCTTGGACTATCCAAGCCCATTACTTAGATCCATACGCCCTCCACCCTATCTATGGAGTTCCAAACTACTTCTTGGGCTAATAACAATTGTTAGGCCCAATACCTTTAATGCTAGAGCATCTAGACATTTAGGTGTTAGTGTGTGACCCACTGACATAAATGGGCTTGGGCCCAATAAGCCCACAACCCATCTAATGACAACACAGAGCACTAGCATTGCTTTGTTGCCCCAGAACTAGTTAGATTAATGACTTGATCATCCTATTACACATATTTGGTTGCCGTATATATTTTCTTTCGTCTCGGTTACCTTCCCATAAAACCTAGGATAAGGAAGCGTATCAACCCCTGCGGTTTAGGGTAAGCTTTATTTGAAATAGGGAATCTTCAATTTACAGACTCTAAAGGCAGATCATCTCATGATCTATTTTACTATGCATAGATACCCGAGTCCCTGTAAATGTCATCCCGATTTCTCCGGTTTACAGATAACCTAATCTCTCACAGAGATTTGACGAATTCCTTCAGCTTATCACCCTAGCCCTGTGATCTTTCAGGACAAGTCCAACAGTATACCTATGAGTCTCCATGTTTCAGGCAGACAAGGTGCACAATCAAAGCATGCCTTTTAGAACACAGTCTAGGTAATAACTTCTGGTCTTAGGAAAGACATACCCAAATATAAAGAGACTACTCTAATGATACTCTCTGTGAGAGTTCCTCATAGAGTCTCTTTGTGGGTCTGTTCAGTGCGAGCTATATCCTTATAGGTCCACCCACGACTTTAGCTAAGACATCTCCATATCTGTAGCTCATGAGGTCTTTACCTTGCATCCAAATACAAGTAGATAAGTCGTGCTAGTCTTACCCGAGATCACTGATACCCATTCTCAGTGTCTCTAGACTAGGAACATAAAATTAGGAATAAACATGCAGTATCCTTGAATCCTCATGATCGTGATCTCATCACAGATACTCAAGAGATACCTATTTTATTCCAAGGGGTTTATTCAGTTACTCATATAAATATTAATTGTAATTTTGAGACAAAATATGAAACAGGATAAATAGTGCTTTTATTTGCGACAATATAAAAGGTCTACATCTGTCCTAATCTAATCAAAAGATTGTCTCTAGGACATCCATATACTAACCCTGACTGCATTGGCTGAGATGCATGCGACGAGGTTAGCCGATCAGGAGGCCACTAGATTGGCCAACCAGGCAATGATGGACGTCGTGCTAGTGGCGAACCAGAAAGCCACTGAAGATGTTCTCGAGGCGAACAGGCTGGCGAACATGACCATGATGAGGGTCATGTTGGAGGAGATGAGGGCTGGCCGCAATGAGGGTTAGTTTCCTCCACCACCACCTCCACCGCCTCCACCTAGTCTGCAGGAGGAGAGCCAGAGCCATGTTGAGGGCACTAATCATACTACTGGGGTGATGGAGCCCGATGTGGAGCCTGCGCAAAATCGCGATATTATTGATCGCTGGCTGAATGTTTTCCGCAATCATAAGCCACCTTCCTTCGACGGGTCATTTGATCCCATTGCTGCTGCTAGATGGCTGCAGGAATTGGAGAAGATCTTCTGGGTCATGCAGTGTACGTACCCACAGAAGTTGATGTTCGCCACATGCATGTTGGAGGGCGATGCACACAAGTGGTGGATGAACACCTCTTAGGCTTATGAGATGCAGGGTCATGTTATGACATGGCTATTCTCTGAGGACTTCTTTTTGGGTTGATACTTCCCTTACGATGCGCAGGAGAGGAAGAAGGGGGAGTTTGATAGATTGGTTCAGGGCTCGATGTCTGTTGACGAGTACCTGGCCAAGTTAAATGAACTTGAGAAGTTCGCCCACTTTCGGATGGCGGTGCCCACTCCACTCCGACCTTTCTGGCTGCCAAGTTCCGCAGAGGACTTAGTGAGGTGATTGCTGAGCATATTGCTGAAGCTGCATCGAGGGACTTTGGTACACTGGTGCAGCAGTGTAAGGACATCGAGGATGTCTGTATCACGAGTAAGGCCAAAAGGGCCAAGATTATTGATGTGAAGAGAACTGGTAGTTCCACTTCCTACAAGGACAGGAAGTTTGCTGGTCAGGGCAAAGGAAAGCAGTTGGCGGCTAGGCAAGCGCCAAATCAGTTCAAGAGGACTACGACTCAGGGGAGTACAACGAGACCTCCTCCTCCCAGATGCTCTGGATGTGGGAAGGTTCATTTGGGGCCGTGTGCTACCGGCCAGACTATATGCTTTCAGTGTGGCAAGGAGGGCCACTATGCTAGAGATTGTCCATCGTCGACGACGAGAGCGGCAACAGTTCGTGCAGTTCCATTACAAATGGTTCCCCTTCCACCTACAGCGGCACCAGATGTGCCACCTGCCACGGGGCGAGTTTACACATTAGATCGACAGCAGTCGGACTGAGCTCCGAACCTTGTCAGAGGTTTTGTTTACATTGGTTGATCTTCTGTAGATGTATTGTTTGACTCCGGGGCTACGCATTCCTATGTTGCAACCCCGATTGCTGTGGGGCTTGAGCTGTCCATGTCTGTGCTTTCTCCACCGTTGCGGGTTACCACCGCCACCGGAGAAAAGTGTGATACCTCCACTGTTCATCGCGATGTAGCGTTTCAGTGGGATGGCCGTGACTTTTCGGTGGATCTGATAGGATTGCCGATGGCCAACTTGGAGATTATTCTGGCATAGATTGGTTATCCAGAAACTGTGCATTGATTGATTATTGTGCCAAGAGAGTGGTGATGTCTCCGTGTGATTCCGCAGCCAGTTCCTCGCCATATATTTCAGTGTTGCAGGCTAGGAGAGCCTTGAGAGCAGGGGCATTCGGTAATGTTATGTTGGGAGGTTTGATGAGTTGGACACAGGAGGATATCACTGGCATTCCTGTGGTGGGAGAATTCCTCGAGGTGTTTCCTGAGGATATTCCTGAGTTTCTGCCACAACGGGAGATAGAGTTCTCCATTGACTTATTGCCTGGTGTGGGACCCGTTTCATTGGCTCTATATCGGATGTCGCCACCAGAGTTGGCGGAGCTGAATAAGCACATTGAGGACCTCTCAGGGAAGGGCTTCATTCGACCGAGTATGTCTCCATGGGGAGCATCGGTCATTTTTGTGAAAAAGAAAGACGGGACTATGCAATTGTGCATCGACTACAGACAGTTGAACAAGGTGACAATCAAGAACAAGTATCCCCTTCCGCGCATTGATGATCTGTTGGATCAACTAAAGGGTGCTTGTGTGTATTCGAAGATCGATCTCCGGTCCGGATACCATCAGATTCAGATGAAATCAGAGGATGTCCCGAAGACCACGTTTCGTTCGAGATACGGTCACTTTGAGTATTTGGTGATTCCATTTTGACTCACCAATGCACCCGCAGTGTTCATGGATTACATGAACAGGATTTTCCATCCGTACCTGGATCAATTTGTGATTGTCTTCATTGACGACATATTGATTTACTCCAAGACTGAGGAGGAACATGCTAAGCACTTGAAGATTGTCTTGCAAGTACTGAAGGAGAAAAGGCTTTATGCGAAGCCTTCGAAATGTGAGTTTTGGCTCAAGTCTGTGAAGTTTCTTGGGCATGTCATTTTTGCAAAAGGAGTTGCAGTGGATCCGAACAAGATTGAGGCCGTGTTAGATTGGGAGAGGCCCAAGATGGTAACTGAAGTTAGGAGCTTTTTGGGTTTGGTAGGGTACTACCGAAGGTTCATCAAGGGATTTTCCATGCTGGTTCTGCCAATGACTCGCCTTACCCGAAAGGAGACTTCTTTTGTGTGGACTCACGAGTGTGAGGAATATTTTCAGGAGTTGAAGGAGAGACTGATTACTGCACCTGTGTTGGTCCTTCCTGATCCTGCTGAGGAAGTCGAGCTTTACACCGACGCCTCCAGGAAGGGGCTCGGATGTGTGTTGATGCAGTTGGGCAAGGTGATTGCCTATGCTTCGAGGCAGTTGAAGCCTCATGAGGAGAACTACCCGACTCATGATTTGGAGTTGGCTGCTATTGTGTTTGCTTTTAAGATTTGGAGGTATTACCTGTTTGGGATGAAGTTTGCTGTGTTCAGTGACCACAAGAGCTTGAAGTATCTGTTTGATCAGAAGGAGCTGAACATGAGACAGCGGAGATGGATGGAATATTTGAAGGACTACGACTTTGAGTTGAAGTACCATCCTGGCAAGGCCAATGTGGTAGCTGATGCTTTGAGCCAGAAATCCATGAGTCTATCCAGTTTGACCATGGGAGATTATGACATCATTGAGCAGTTTTGAGATCTGACAGTGACCTCTTTGTTTGGGGGTGCACTTATCGAAATGGAAACCGTACGAGTAGAGAATGATCTCATGGAAAGGATCAAAGAGGCGCAAGTGCAGAGAGAGTGCCTAGATTATGTGAGGAACCAGGACGGTGTGTCTTGGAACGAGGATGGATTGTTGACCTTTAAGAAGAGGATTGTGGTTCCTCGAGGTCCTTTGACTGTTGAGGTGATGACAAAGGCTCATAAGGGCCAGTTTACTGTCCACCCTGGTGCTACAAAGATGTACCAGGATTTGAAGCGTAACTTATGGTGGCCGGGAATGAAGAAAGACATAGTTGTTTATGTGTCCAAATGTTTGATTTGCCAGAAGGTGAAGATAGAACACCAGAAGCCGTCTGGTAAGCTTCAACCTCTAGAGATTCTGGAATGGAAATGGGAGAGCATTTCCATGGATTTCGTGGTGGGATTGCCGAAGACTCAGGTTGGCTGTGACTTGATATGGGTCATTGTGGACAGATTGACAAAGTCTGCCCACTTTCTTCCGGTAAAGTTGAGCTTCACTACAGAGCAGTTGGCTAAACTGTATGTACACGAGATCGTGAGGCTTCACGGGGTGCCCGAGAGTATCATCAGTGATAGGGACCCGAAGTTCACATCTCGGTTCTTGGAGGCGCTGCAGGAAGCTTTTGGTACTCAGTTGAGACTGAGTACAGCTTATCACCCTTAGAATGACGGACAGACTGAGCGGACCATCCAGACATTGGAGGACATGTTGAGGGCTTGCACGTTGGAGCAGGGTTCAGCATGGGATAGGTACATTCCGTTGGTTGATTTTTTGTATAACAACAGTTTCCATGCTAGCCTGGGCATGGCACCCTACGAGGCGCTGTATGGTAGGAGGTGTCGGACTACTACCTGCTGGTCTGAGGTTGGAGATTATGAGTTGTTTGGCTTGGACTTTGTCCAAGATACCACCCTGCAGATCCAGATGATTAGGGAAAAGTTGAAGCAGTCGCAGAATCGCCAGAAGAGTTACTACGATGTGAGACATCGACCACTGGAGTTCAGTGAGGGTGAGCACGTGTTTGTGAGACCTTCACCTGTCACCGGTGTTGGACAGGCACTCGGAGTGAGGAAGCTGAGCCCGCGGTTTATTGGGCCACACTAGATCCTTGGTAGAGTAGGACCTGTTGCCTACCGGCTTGCCTTGCCTCCGAACTTGGCCAACATTCAAGACGTGTTTCATGTGTCTCAGCTTCGCAAGTATGTAGCGGACCCTTCGCACGTGGTGCAACCGGATGATGTGGAGGTTCGAGAGAACCTAAAGACTCCCGTCGGACCACTCAAGATTCTCGATCGTGGCGAGAAGCAGCTGAGGAGCAAGACCATTCCGATGGTCAAAGTGCAATGGACTAGAAGAACACCTGAGGAGTGTACTTGGGAGCGAGAGGACGAGCTTCTCCGACAATATCCTGACTTCCGAGACAAGTATGTTTCTGATTTTGAGGACAAAATCCTTAAAAAGGTAGTGTGAATGTAAGGACTCGCACCGTTAATTAAGGAAGTTAATTAATTAATTATGTGAAATTAGGAAATAATTCTATAATTGACCCTAATAATTATTATGAGGCTTAAATAATTATAGTAAGTGAGTAATAATGCTGAAAGTCGCTTTTCTGACGAAAAATGCAAATACCGGTTCTGCTACTCGTATAAATGCGTACCGATGAAGTATCCCCGAAAATTATAATAAGTGCATGAATATTCCTAGAATAATATGTAGGACTGTGATTTCAAGTTTCAAGTTAAAATAATGAGAACTGATGCCAGAACTGATACTGGCTATGGAAAAGCGCGTACCAGAAAGGTGCTGCGAAAATTAAAATTAAAATATGATAAATCTTAGAAAAATGAGTAGGATCCGATTTCAAAGTTTGGGATTAAAATGCTAAGCGTAGCTATTATTGCTAATACTGTGTGTTTAATTTTAAGTGAGCTATAAATACCCATTTCGCCCAAAACCCTAGGTATTGTTGGCTTCATACGTGACTAGTGTTTGGAAATTGTGAGTTCTCATCAGCTGCCACCCTCCCTCTCCCATTCCATAGCTTTCTTCTTCACAACTTCACCAAGTGATCACCTTTGGTCATAGTTCCTTCACCAAAATAGTTGAGTATTGTGAGGACAAGCCTTCTGTGAGTGAAAGGTCCTGATTTTCTGAGTTTAGGCTGTTGTGTGAGGAGTTTTATGGGCTGAGTTGGTGTGAGCCTTTGTTCATGCCATTGGAGGCTTCAAGGAGCCATCTTTAATGGTAAAGGTTCAAGCTTGTGTTGCATTTTTGTGGCTTGGCAAAGTCAGAACCTTAGTGTTGTGTTGGAGGCTTCTTTTATGTGTCATTTTCGGAGTTGTGAGCCTTAGAGGTATACCATGACCATAGCTTTTGTTTTTTTGATGTTTAAAGCTTGTTTAATCGGTTAGAAAGAGAAACTTGGATCATTTAAGTAAAGGAATGTGTTTCTGAGTTCTTAACACGATAATGAATATCTGTTTAGGGAGTCATTGGACTCCCAATCGCATTTGGACCCTTAAAAATGGGATTATGCAGATCACTGTTCGTGTAGTATTCGAATACTTGTTCACAGGTAGTCGAATACTTCTTGCAGGAGTGTTGGAATAATTTTCTAGGAAGAAGTATTCGAATACCTTTGAAGAAGTATTCGAATACTGGAAAGTATTCGAATATAGTGAGGATTTGTATTCGGATACTGGGGGAAAAGTATTCAGATACTTGGAAGTATTCGGATACTTGGAAGTATTTGAATACTTAAACTAAAGTAATCGAATACTTTCTGGAGACAGGGAGTATTCGAATACTCATCGAGGAGTATTCGAATACCTCCTGCAGAAACAACATGAAATAAGTTAAAATGAGTAAGAAAGCCTTAATCACTTAATGTAATCTTGAGCAATGATTATTGAGGATTAATTATTGTATATATGTAACACCCTCCCTTGTATGCATCCAAGAGAGTTGTTTGCTAAGCGGATTAGAGTTCTTTCGGCATATTTTAAATACTGAAAAATCATTTTGATGTTGTTAATTAAAACATATAATTGAAATCGGGTTACTTACAAAAATTAGAGTGGCTTTAAAAATTTTACTTAGCTTGCTGAGAATGTTTAATTTCCTGGCATACCTTTCTGTCTTGAAAAATTCGTATAAAATCATGTTCAACGATTCAAAAAAATATTCTTTGTTATATAGAAAGAGCACATCGAGGCTTTGCGTGCATATAAAATAATAGTAAATCGGAGGTCGTTTGCCCCTCGTAATATAACTCGCAAAGTGCTCGCAAAACTGTTCATAAATTAGCACTTAATAAAACGTTCATAAATTATTTTCACAAAACGTTTTCAGAATTTTTTCAAAGTAATAACTGATCATAAAAGTCTTAAAACAGTAGCTAAGTCATAGTTCCAACAGTAATCCAAATTTCCCAAAATAATACAGTCATCCATCAGGCAAACAGTAACAGCAAAAATCCAAACAGCAGCAATTAACAGCCATTATCCATATAACCACGTCCTCATATGCTCTTTCGTCCTCCTGCAATTTTTATAAAAATTGCAGCCCCAAAGGGGTGAGAAAATCCCAGTAGTGTGATAGCAAAACCAATAATGCAACAATATTAGACTAGGTACAAAATTATAAAACAGTCACATCAACATTTCATTTTCCGTAGGAATATTAACATATCATAGTGCGTATATGACGCCATCATTACGCTCATAGAACCGTTGTGCACTTACTAACATATCATAGTGCGTATATAACGCCATCATTACGCTCATAGCACCGTCGTGCACGTACTAACATACACAGTGGGTATTCCATAATGGCTCCCATCAAAGGTGAATTCCAACTGTAGCCTATGCGGACTGAAGCCAAGTGTCCCATACCCTGGTACCGAAGGGATGCCTATATGATGCGTGCTCAATCGTATGCATATTTATATAAATATTCTAATCAATGAACAACATGAAATTCGTGCATGTATGCCATGATATGCTTCACACACAAACAAGAAACAAATGAATTATGCGGTGTATATGCATGACTAGATCATCATCATAATAGCATATCTTTCATGTACTTTCCGTACCAAGCTGCCACATAACAATTACTTCTCATACAGAATTTTCCATCTTGTCACATTCATAGGTAGCATACATATAGCATATGACAACACATTAATCCAAGGCACATATGAGCAACATTTCACAATTCTATATCCTAGCTAATATTCACATTAGGTAATACCACCAAACACTTACCTCTCTTGTCACAAAGTAAGCTACCAAACAGCAACGTATCAGCCCAAAGTCTTAAGAATGTTGCGCACCTAAGCATAAGGTTACATGTCAGAATTGTACTTCACATTTTACCTACGTACAACACATGTTTTTAGCCCATTATTTCCTCCAATTCCTAATCAGTTTTCACCTTGTTCCTTTCCAAATAATACATTGACTTCATATTAATTTTCTAACGTTTAACAATGACTAATTAAACCCAAACATAATCGGTTTTAGCATAGAGGAAGTCCTCAAGGTTTTATCATACAATTTCTACTTCTCTACTTATAAGGTGCGAAAAAGGGGAGTCTATATATCATGCTGACTATTTAGTTTAAATGGAACTAGGGCTCACCACAGCAGAATTGATTTTATCTAAACAAAACATCAAGGATAATTTATTCCAAACCCAACTAATTCCTTTATGGTGCGCTATAAGGGGAGCCTAAGCATGCTGTCCTTATTACTTTGACTCGTGAAAATTCAAGATACACTTAAAATATAACCAAGCAGTCCCACGATTTAATAGAGACCATCTCCTAATTTGTTTTCACGTTTTCAAGTTAAGGTCCAAGGGTTTAAAATGGCCGAATCAAAAGGGATAAAATGAATATTAAAACTACTTCCTAAACATGCTTGACGTCTAAAACAGAGGAGGGAAAAAGGGTTTCGTGCCTACCTCTTGCAAGCACACAAGGAAATACAAGTTGAACAATGAGTAGCACTTTAGCCTCCTAAGCCCCACGAAAAACAGCAAGTTCAGCCCTCCTACAGTGGCTTTGCGCACAAGGGGATGGAGAGGGAAATGAGAGTTTAAATTTATTCGTGCACGCAACGAGGATTCCTCTTAAGCTCTAAGGTTTCGGATTTTAGCTACATGCAGACAAAGAAACGTTCCCATCAAAGCTAGACGAAATGCATACGAATGTAGAAAAGATGGATACCTTACCTTGTTGATAGTTGAGGTTCGGTCACAAGGAAGAGAAGAAGAATGCTAAATGTCTAGTGTTTTGCTCATGGAGCTCGCGGCTGCAACAATGGAAGATGAAACAAATTTGTTCTTGTGTTCTCTCCTAAGAACGTTCACGGTCAAGGAGGAATGAGGAGGTGTTTAGGATTTTCGTTTTCTCTCAATGGGGTTCACGGTTTAGTGGAGGAGGAGAGAAGGAATACAATTTCTGGTTTGTTCTCTATGCTAAATTCCTACGGCCTAAAGAGAGTAAGGATGGTGTTTGGGTTTTATTTTGAATGGAGAGGTCACCTCTCTTTATCCTAAGGTGCGCACAAGAGATGGGTAGAAAGGAGTTGGGGTGCTGTACCACTATAATACCATTCAGATTTCCTTTTGTTTGTATAGGCTGCATGGTTGGTTAAAAGCTGAAGGATTTAAGTGTTTGGAAAAGAAATCAATTTGCTTTCTACACACTCTAGGCACATGCAAGGGTGATGGAAGATTGTCTTTGCCACCTGGTGAACATGCAAAGCTAAGGTGGAAAGTGGCTGCTAGGACATGTGACCAGAATTTTATTTTTTTCTCCTATTCTAGCGCATGAAAGAGGCACAAGGGGATGGTTCTGGAACTGATTGGGTTAGAGTACTTAAAGTGGAAGATCAGAATTTTATTCTTCCTACCTATGTACGCATGTGAAAGGGAAAGAGTGAGAGGTTTTTGTCAAATGGAGTTGCATGCAAACTGAGTCCAACCTCCTTATTGGCTGCATGTAGCTAAGGTTGAATGAACTTAACTTAAAACAACAAGTCATCAGATTTTGCTGCCCAAGGTGGCGCTAGATACAAGGGGGTAAGGTTGGCTGATTTGTTTGCCATGTGGTGGTTACTACCCAATCAAAGGCTGCCATAGAAGGATTCTTAGGGTGAGATTAAGATAAACAAGGTTTAGGGCTGAATCAAAACCCTCCCCAAGACACATGGGCCGTCGACCTATACATGAGGTGTGAGTCCAAAATATTTAAGTCCAATACTTTTGTTGTTTTATGACCAACCCATTAGTCTATAAGTTTCCATGTCTTTTAAATATTTTTAATCCTTATATAAGTTACTATTAATTTATTTTTACTTCTTTCAACTAAGGTTTCACATGCCTAAAATAATTTCTCACCTATTATAATTCAAGTAAATTCCCTAACTCAATATTAATTCCATACTAGTAACCGGATAATTCGAAGACCAAACAACCATTACATGTAGTTTGACTTTTCACACATGCATTCTTATGCCTTATAATATTTTATGTATTTCCCTAATTTTGTGGGATGTTACACTCTCCCCACCTTGTTTTGAAGTTTGTCCCCAAACTTCGTCTTACCATCCTAAAATATGCCTAAGTCTAACGTTTAACGCCACTACACCATGCCGTACAGTTTACTGCATTCGGAAAGTCAGCTATAAAGGTCATCAAACATCCCAAAACATTACCAACAAATCTATACTTTACCTGATCATTAAATAATGTAGATATAACACAATTTTGTTTGTACGGAAGGAATAAAAAGTTTTCCTAAGTTTAATCATGTTACAAGTAATTTCCTGAGTTCTTTTTAAACATCAATAAATACCATTACAAACCAGGGGAATAAAACGGACAAAAATCTTACTAACCAAGAAACTCCAGCTATAAAAAAAAAACTGTAATAGAGTTCAAGGTTTTAGTGCATAATTAATAGACAACTAAACAAATCCATCTGCACAACACATCTTTACTATATAAATTTTAATAATTATTGCTAGTATATGCATAAGTGGTTAACCTTCTATTCGCCCGATTCAAAATTACAACCTATGAAGGAAAACATAACCATAGACAATTGGCTTCTCAAAATCCCTATATCAATACTTACCCTGGACGTTACACCGTATTACTACTCAACTGGTCATAAATTTAAAAGTTTTCACCTAAAAATGCATTTAACAAATTAATAGCCTAACTGGAGAGGTTCCTCAGAATGTAGTGTTCCATCTAATAATAATTGCTACTATTTCCTATCCTCTGCGCAAGTATAAGGCCAATAGACAAAAATCTCAATTACAAATGTTTTGTCTGCGCAATGTACATGTTACAATTTATAAATGCTCTTACTTCCTACTTAATTCTTATCAATGATAACGATTCAGCTTACTCACTAAACACATCACACATTTGCATCATATTCCGACTTTTACTTTAATCTCCTTACTTAATCATATCATAGACATAATTCTATTTTCATTATCCTTCAGGACATCACGCAAGCAAAACAGAACACATTACATTCTAAATTTGAAATGAGAAGAATCTTCGTAAAATCATGAAACTTTGATCATACCCTTCATACACATCATGTTAAGTGGTACCCGTCATACAGTTCGTCAAAACACCCATATGAGCAAACTTCCTCGAGCTTTCTGCTGTCCTAGGTACCTCAGATGTAATTGACTCCACTGATCAGGGGATCCATTAACCATGATATGAACTTTCCAATCATTAACACATATTACAATCTTGAAACAGCTATCAAACATAACCCATCAAAACAGACCAAGCGTTTCATAAATCAAGTTCACAATAATCGTATCCAAAGTTCCTAGCTGTAGTTAAATTTACATTCAAGGAACAGATAAACTTTACGTACAAGACTTCATTAATGAACAACATCGAATTCAAAGTTCCCTAGTCAAATGGCTAATCACATCCATACTGACAGCAATACATCTATTCGATAAGAACAATTCAGAAATAAAAATAATATACCATGATGTACACAAAACCAATGTCAAACTTTTAAACATGGGGTTTACAGCAGTGTATTTATGTCACAGATTGAGTATTATATCGATTAAACAACAATTTCATAACGTCCGCGTGCTCAAGTTAAATTCAACTTTTATATCACATACTCAGTCTTTATGTTTAATGTCCAAGTAACTATGCAAGTATACAAGTAGTTCTAACTAGTAACTGGCTATAGGCATATCCACCAACCATCAACAGTTCCCAATAAACATGAACAGAAGGTAGAGAAGATTCATCTTAATTTATATCTAGGAGTTTGAGCACACACGCAATTAAATCAAGAGAATAATTCATGTTATCAGAAGATGCAGCTAGATCAGTCTTCTTCATTACACACCACAAGTTAATACCGATTCATCTGTACATACAATTCATATTTCAAAATCCAACAGGTACTGCGTTGAAATTTAAAATATTCCCCTAAGACAAATACAAAAATTTACTACGACGCCAGTGTAAGGGACTATCATTCAGAAATATCATGACAGGGAAAAGTTCAAACTCTTAAAGTGTATGGCTAAAGTAAACACTTCAATATACGACAACAGTGTGCAGACCCACATACGGACAATGATGCATATGCAAAAATTGCATGCTTAAGCACCCAATACACCAAAGTATAATTGCTACGACCACTGGAACTCCTAGGCCTGGAAAGTGCATTTTTATGCATCGGAAACGTATATGAGGTATGTATTATATGCAAGAGTATGAATTACTTAAATGTTGTAAATTTGGACAAAATTAATGAAACTCAGTCAAATGGTTACAGAGATTACACATGGTATGCTATATGAAACAGGTGTTGATTAGCACCTATAGTCAATTAACTGGATCTTGGTATAGAATACACAATAAGCTGATTAGCACCTTCAATCAATTAAACCACAAAATTTAGTTTGAATTCATAATTTCAGATAGTATTTTGCATGCATAAGATTACACCTTGATGGCAATAAATTAAAATAAAGACAATCATTCTTCAGGGGGGCAAGTTTAGAAATATCAAGAGAGTTCTATCATCAAGGTAAGACGTACTTTATAAAATTTCTTGAGTGCCTCGGGTGTTAGTGAACAAAAAATCAAAGATGCAGTAAAAGTTTAAAACGTTACCAAATAATTCGAATGAGAGGTGTAATAAACTTGCACTATAAAAACATTGGAATTCACATGCAATCTCGATTCCGTTGTATAAGTACACAATGAAATAGAATTATAGTGCTTTATAAGAAGTCGAATCATGCAGCCAAAAATATGACATGAGACCAAGTGTGTGACGACTTATTTGTGAGTATTCCTTAGAGGTAGGGAATTGATTTTATCAAATTAAAGTTACAATATTCATAACGGGAACCAACCTAAAGTTCTATGTACCAGCAGACATCAGATTTCCGAACCCACAATTTAATGAAACTAACAAGTGTGAGCTCATAACAGTTAAAGCTTATAAACAGTCAAATTTCAATATCTATTTAATCCCATTGTATCTTCAGTGCAGATTATCCATACCCATACACGATTAGACAACATTATAGTAACCAGTTAGAACCTTCTGATGTTTATTCGAGTATGAATTTTAGCAAGTGTAAATTAACTAACATAATAAAACAAACCAAAAGTGTATTTCCAAGTAATTACAGTTTACCTATTCAGTTCACTATATTCTAAATTCAATTCAGATAACCTTTCTTTAATTATGCATTCAGTTCCAATATAAGGTTAAAAATCTAAACTGATAAATTCAAACAATCACCACATGAAATCCGTCACTATAATCAAAGACAATCAATTATATGCAAATCCAAAAGTGGTCAAAATCATACAAAGCAATCCAATACGCATGAATTAAAGCAACAAATATCACTCACATGAAGGACAGGGAGGTATGAGTCACGTATCCTCCTCCACACATCACCACTTTGTTTTACAGCTTCCTTCTCAAGAATGATGTCTAGTGCCAATTCATCATTAGAAGATTTGTAAACGACATCGAACCCACATGTTAAAGCCTTAATTAATACTAATTCTACGTTCTGGCGGCATTAACCGGATCTACTTCGATAAGTGTCCTATCTCTACATCAGTTAAATTACTGTTACTCTTCTCAAACATATTAACTCCTTACGCAATTAAGTAACATAGCAGGATTAATGAGGAATAACAGTTTCTACTATCCAGTCATATACACAACCACACATGCAAGGAAACAACATAGACCTCAAGGGCACGTACACACCAGCAGTCATTATTTCAAATTTACATGTTATCATTCACAGCTTAGAATATCACAAAAATATTCACATCAAGCATATATATATATATATATATATATATATATATATATATATATATATATATATATATAACCTTGTTTGTAATCCATAGAAAACAGAATTATTAATTCACCTTTAAGTCACGTAGCAATTTACTATTTCACACCTAGTGCTCAGACACAAGTGTACCCCGTGATAACCATGATGGTGCACACACATCTTGCGCGACAACGAGTTGATCAGGCTCACCACCTAGCAAGGGAGTGGGCACAACCATGCTTAATACTGGGTACTACCAGTACCATCACACCTAAAAGACAAGAAGTTTTAGATATCAACCCACGCAACAGTCATATTCCAACAACAACCATTCAACGAACATATACAAACAGCCAATCATTTCGAACAACAACAACGCAACAACCAAGGACAACCAGCAATTATTTCATCAAATACAGACACCTTGAATCAAAACTGCTCTGATACCAATTAGTGTAACACCCTCCCTTGTATGCATCCAAGAGAGTTGTTTGCTAAGGGATTAGAGTTCTTTCGGCATATTTTAAATACTGAAAAATCATTTTGATGTTGCTAATTAAAACTTATCATTGAAATCAGGTTACTTATAAAAATCAAAGTGGCTTTAAAAAATTTACTTAGCTTGCTGAAAATGTTTAATTTCCTGGCATACCTTTCTGTCTTGAAAAATTCGTATAAAATCAAGTTCAACGATTCAAAAAAATATTCTTTGTTATATAGAAAGAGCACATCTGGGACTTCGCGTGCATATAAAATAATAGTAAATCGGAGGTCGTTTTCCCCTCGTAACATAACTCGCAAAGTGCTCGCAAAACTGTTCATAAATCAGCACTTAATAAAGCGTTCAGAAATTATTTTCACAAAACGTTTTCAGAATTTTTTCAAAGTAAAAACTGATCATAAAAGTCTTAAAACAGTAGCTAAGTCATAGTTCCAACAGTGATCCAAATTTTCCAAAATAATACAGTCATCCATCAGGCAAACAGTAACAGCAAAAACCCAAACAGCAGCAATTAACAGCCATTATCCATATAACCACGTCCTCATATGCTCTTTTGTCCTCCTGCAATTTTTATAAAAATTGCAGCCCCAAAGGGGTGAGAAAGATCCCAGTAGTGTGATAGCAAAACCAATAATGCAACAATATTAGACTAGGTACAAAATTATAAAACAGTCACATCAACATTTCATTTTCCTAGGAATATTAACATATCATACTGCGTACATAACGCCATCATTACGCTTATAGCACCGTTGTGCGCGTACTAACATATCATAGTGCGTACATAACGCCATCATTACGCTCATAGCACCGTCGTGCACGTACTAACATACACAGTGGATATTCCATAATGGCTCCCATCAAAGGTTAATTCCAACTGTGGCCTATGCGGACTGAAGCCAAGTGTCCCATACCCTGGTACCGAAGGGATGCCTATATAATGCGTGCTCAATCGTATGCATATTTATATAAATATTCTAATCCATGAACAACATGAAATTCGTGCATGTATGCCATGATATGCTTCACACACAAACAAGAAACAAATGAATTATGAGGTGTATATGCATGACTAGATCATCATCATAATAACATATCTTTCATGTACTTTCCGTACCAAGCTGCCACATAACAATTACTTCTCATACATAATTTTCCATCTTGTCACATTCATAGGCAGCATACATATAACATATGACAGCATATTAATCCAAGGCACATGTGAGCAACAATTCACAATTCTATACACTAGCGAATAGTCACATTAGGTAATACCACCAAACACTTACCTCGCTTGTCACAAAGTAAGCTACCAAACAGCAGCGTATCAGCCCAAAGTCTTAAGAATGTTGTGCACCTAAGCATAAGGTTACATGTCATAATTGTACTTCACATTTTACCTACGTACAGTGTAACAACCCCAAACCCTGTAGCATGATATTGTCCGCTTTGCCCGCGCACAAGCACCGTCGAGCTCACGATTTTGTTTCTTGGGACACCCCACAAAAGGCCTCACACTAGAAGAGGTATCCACACCCTTATAAGGCATGCTTCGTTCCCCTCTCCATCCGATGTGGGACATTACATCCTCCCCCACTGGGAATACAGCATCCCTGCTGTACACACCGGTCTAGGACCAGGCTCTGATACCAAATGTAACAGCCCCAAACCCTGTAGCATGATATTGTCCGCTTTGCCCCGCGCACAAGCACCGTCGAGCTCACGGTTTCGTTTCTTGGGACACCCCACAAAAGGCCTCACACTAGAAGAGGTATCCACACCCTTATAAGGCATGCTTCGCTCCCCTCTCCAACCGATATGGGACATTACATACAACACATGTTTTTAGCCCATTATTTCCTCCAATTCCTAATCGGTTTTCACCTTGTTCCTTTCCAAATAATACACTGACTTCATAATAATTTTCTAACGTTTAACAATGACTAATTAAACCCAAACATAATCGGTTTTAGCATAGAGGAAGTCCTCAAGGTTTTATCATACAATTTCTACTTCTCTACTTATAAGGTGCGAAAAAGGGGAGTCTATATATCATGCTGACTATTTAGTTTAAATGGAACTAGGTCTCACCAAAACAGAATTGATTTTATCTAAACAAAACATCAAGGATAATTTATTCCAAACCCAACTAATTCCTTTATGGTGCGCTACAAGGGGAGCCTAAGCATGCTTCCTTATTACTTTGACTCATGAAAATTCAAGATACACTTAAAATATAACCAAGCAGTCCCATGATTTAATAGAGACCATCTCCTAATTTGTTTTCACGTTTTCAAGTTAAGATCCAAGGGTTTAAAATGGCCGAATCAAAAGGGATAAAATGAATATTAAAACTACTTCCTAAACATGCTTGACGTCTAAAACAGAGGAGGGAAAAAGGGTTTCGTGCTTACCTCTTGCAAGCACACAAGGAACTACGAGTTGAACAATGAGTAGCACTTTAGCCTCCTAAGCCCCACAAAAAACAGCAAGTTCAGCCCTCCTACAGTGGTTGTGTGCACAAGGGGATGGAGAGGGAAATGAGAGTTTAAATTTATTCGTGCACGCAATGAGGATTCCTCTTAAGCTCCAAGGTTTCAGATTTTAGCTACATGTAGCCAGAGAAACGTTCCCATCAAAGCTGGACGAAATGCATACGAACGTAGAAAAGATGGATACCTTACCTTGTTGAAAGTTGAGGTTCGGTCACAAGGAAGAGAAGAAGAATGCTAAATGTCTAGTGTTTTGCTCATGGAGCTCGCGGCTGCAACAATGGAAGATGAAACAAATTTGTTCTTGTGTTCTCTCTTAAGAACGTTCACGGTCAAGGAGGAATGAGGAGGTGTTTAGGATTTTCGTTTTCTCTCAATGGGGTTCACGATTTAGTGGAGGAGAAGAAAAGGGAATACAATTTATGGTTTGTTCTCTCTGCTAAATACCTACGGCCTAAAGAGAGTAAGGATGGTGTTTGGGTTTTACTTTGAATGGAGAGGTCAGCTCTTTTTATCCTAAGGTGCGCACAAGAGATGGGTAGAAAGGAGTTGGGGTGCTGTACCACTATAATACCATTCAGATTTCCTTTTGTTTGTATAGGCTGCATGGTTGGTTAAAAGCTGAAGGATTTAAGTGTTTGGACAAGAAATTAGTTTGCTTTCTACACACTCTAGGAACATGCAAGGGTGATGGAAGATTGTGTTTGCCACCTGGTGAACATGCAAAGCTAAGGTGGAAAGTGGCTGCTAGGACATGTGACCAGAATTTTATTTTTTTCTCCTATTCTAGCGCATGAAAGAGGCACAAGGGGATGGTTCTAGAACTGATTGGGTTATAGTACTTAAAGTGGAAGATCAGAATTTTATTCTTCCTACCTATGTACGCATGTGAAAGGGAAAGAGTGAGAGGTTTTTGTCCAATGGAGTTGCATGCAAACTGAGTCCAACCTCCTTATTTGCTACGTGTAGCTAAGGTTGAATGAACTTAACTTAAAACAACAAGTCATCAGATTTTGCTGCCCAAGGTGGCGCTAGATACAAGGGGGTAAGGTTGGCTGATTTGTTTGCCATGTGGTGGTTACTACCCAATCAAGGGCTGCCATAGAAGGATTCTTAGGGTGAGATTAAGATAAATAAGGTTTAGGGCTGAATCAAAACCCTCCCCAAGCCACATGGGCCGTCGACCTATACATGAGGTGTGAGTCCAAAATATTTAAGTCCAATACTTTTGTTGTCTTATGACTAGCCCATTAGTCTATAAGTTTCCATGTCTTTTAAATATTTTTAATCCTTATATAAGTTACTATTAATTTATTTTTACTTCTTTCAACTAAGGTTTCACATGCCTAAAATAATTTCTCACCTATTATAATTCAAGTAAATTCCCTAACTCAATATTAATTCCATACTAGTAACCGGATAATTCGAAGACCAAACAACCGTTACATGTAGTTCGACTTTTCACACATGCATTATTATGCCTTATAATATTTTTTGTATTTTCCCTAATTACGTTGGATGTTACAATAAATAGATTGTGATTGTACTGTTTGTGGGCATTGAGCTTGTGTGGACTCTTGGTTTGGATAACTAGCTTACAAGGTAAGCTTTCGTGTCCTCGGTTTAGCCATTGTTGGTTCCACCATGTCCCATGGAGGGATGGTTGTATGCATGATGTGTTTTCATGTACTGTTTTATTGAAATGCTAATGAGCTGTTAAGCGCAATTGCTTATGATATATATGTGGTGTTACGCCTACAGGAGGCCAAGGGGTGGTCCTGTAGGCGGGTACAGCAAGGGCGTGTACTGTGTCGGAATAGACGGATTCCTGCACTTCTCTGATCAGTAGAATTGTTATAACACATATGACATGATTATTTGCTGCATTGCACTGTTTTGGAACTTATACTATTATATTGCCTTTTGAACTTATATTGCACATGTAAGTGAGCTTGGGGTGGAAGATCCTTGAGGACCCCTTGTCTTACTGGGATTTCTGTTTAGAGATCTCACCCCACGTTTGGGGCACCATTTCAGGTTCAGGTAATGCGGGGGTTGAGTTCTCTAGCGGCAGGAGGCCGAAGCTTAGCTGATATTGTTGTTTATATGCTGACATGTTTGGATGCTGGATTATATCTGCTGATGATATGCTTTTAGCTTGTTATCATTATGTTGCTGTTGTTGAGACTATGTTTGACTATGTTGCCCTATTTGGTGAGCATGAGGATTGTCCATGCCACATTGATTGACGATGTCTAAATTTAGATTTGAGCTGTAATAATGTATTGGGATTATGTCCGGACTACGTGTTGTAGTTCCGTGATTTTAAATACTCGTAGTTATTTATATATGAGTTATTCCAGTTAATGTTGAATTGCAATTACATACAGGTGATGTTTTTATGAAAATGACTAAGTAATCAACTTGGCTATGTATAATGACGTCATAATTGAAAGTAAAAAGTTATTCCTCTTTTTTTAAATTAAGCGTGGCTTAATACGATGACATGTTAACAAACCGGATATATACGGGGTGTTACATTAGGCTGTGCTGACTCTGTTTGGTTCAAATATCTTACCCACTTGGTAACAAGTGGTTCTGATTGTTTCTTCATGTTGGTGCAAATTTGTTGTGAAAAAAATTCGAATCTAGAATATTTTGTTTTTATTTCTCATTTTGTTACCCTTTGTTTAAGCTGATGGAAGCCAAATAGCTGGGACATTAATACTACATGTTCATTTAAATAGGCTGAAAAAGAGTCATCTCGCGAGCTATTTTTTCAAGTCAACCCACGAGCCATATTTTTTAGCTAACCCGCGAGCCAACCCTAACCCGACTCGGGTCGGATTGGGTTGGATTTTCTGGCTCATTTTTTTTCGAGCCAACCCTAACCCGACTCGTTTTTTTTCGGGTTGCATGCGGGTTGGGCCAGGTCTAGTCGGGTTGGCCCATTTTGCCAACCCTAGTAACAGTAGTGGTGACCAAACAAGGATAAATAGAGTTTGCAATCTCCTTGTTCATTACTTTTTATTTCTAACACTTTAATTATTTCTTTGATATCTAATATATACTAGTACATATTGTATCATTCTAATAGATTATGTATTATGAGTTGTTTGAATATATTGATAAGTCTTTCATACATAAAAGTTTGCACGATAAGGTAATTTAGAAACAAGAAATGGGCATTTGCAAAAAAATTACCATACTCAATTTATCCCATTCTTGATTATAGAAGCCACATTTCTAGTTGTCTCAAGTCAAACACATAGCTAGCCCAACTCGAACCATCAACCCTGATAGGGGATACCACTGTTACATGACCAGAGTGCGCCTATGGCAGATAGACCATCATTCATAGACTAAGCTACAATACACTATAATAAGTGAGTTTGACACCACATCTCAACTCATAACTATTAAGTATTAAATATATGGGTCATCATACTTATATACTCCACACTTAATCCATTGTCAACAAATGTGGGACTCTATCATTGAATTTCCAATAATCTCCCTCTCAATGATGAAACACCATTTTAGTATGCTTCCTCCCAACACAATCTCTTTGAATAGTTCAAGAGAAACCTCATCTAGCCTAACGCAAACCATTGACTCTGATATCCAATAAAAAGTAAATATTTCATGATCTAATTTTGCTTAAACAAACAAGAAGCAAATAGAATTTTGCGAAAGTAGATAATGAGATTGAATATGTAAATAAGTTCGCACTATTATACTATTATCATTTAAATGATGTGTAATGAAATTAAAAATGAAACAAACTTTCAACTATAACCATAACCATAACGAGAAACACACATTCACATTCCCTTAAATAATATCAATCAATCAAGAACATCTTTGGTGTTACCAATACATCGAATTTTCAATGCATCTTCTACTCATAATGTGATACGTGTTATACTTTTGTCAAATCATTATTAAATAATTTATTTCAAAATCAGGTGAAAGAGTAATTTGATAAAAAAAAAAAAAAATTAAGATACGTGTCACATTGTGAGTGTAAGATACCAAAAATTCAGTGCATCCATAACACTAAAAAAATTTCCCAATCACAGAGGTGGTTATGAACTCGAGCAAATTAACGGGAAGTCTTTTGAATGCTTTTGAAGAATCGATGAAGTAATGAGATATCGAGCACTAATTTACCATTCTTCTTTTATAACCAAGTGAAAATAAAGAGAAAAGACCAAGTCTTCGATAATCTCCTAAAATAAATATACGAAAAACAAACAGCTATCCACTTAAATCAATTAACGAAAAAAAAAAAATACCTGTCAAATCTTAATCTACGGTGATTAATCGACTGATTAGAAATTTTGTGATTAGAATATCACAATTATTAAAAGTCAAAAGAATCTTACCTATCAAATCTAAATTTGCTTTTTGGTACTCGATAATGTATTTTCCAATAAATTTTCCAAACAGAAGTCTCCGATGAACACGATACGCTAGAAAATTCCATTTGAAAAATTTCCCATTTATCAATAAAAAATTCTAGTAAATGTCTCTATCAGAAATTTCTTGAGGCATCCATAGAATTGCATTTTCTGGCATATTCATTCCGATAGGTTATTGGAAAGTACATTTTCTAGTAGATTTTTATGATATTGCAGTGGCTTTATAAAAAAAAATGCAATTTTCTTCTAATGACATTTTTAATTTAATGTACACAATTATATGTGTCAAAAGATAATTTTTTTAGAATTTTTCAACCGTCAGGTTAAATTGACTTTTTTTTTTCTTCAAAAACTTGCATTTTAATTAAAAATAATACTTCTCCAATTAATATGTATATATTGGAAAAGGTTGTTTCTACACATTAAGTTTAAAAATCCAACTCGGCCGAGGTCAGGGGTCACGAGTTCAATCGTGGGGAAACGGAGTCACTACGCTGACCCGATTTTTATATACTAAAAAATATATATATCCTATATGAAAATAGGGAGATGTTATACTTACTACCTCTTTTCTTACTATCTCTTACTACCAAATGTTAATCATTGATTTCTGCTAATCTAACTGTTATAATTTATTAGAAATTAATAATTAATTAATAAATATGACCCAATGAATTATAATCGTTAGATTGACGAAAATCAACGGTTAATATTTGGCAATAAGAGATAGTAAGAAAAAATAATAATAAGTATAACCTCCCTCGTAAAAATATTATAAAACAAATCACTAATCATCAAAGACTCAAAATATACTTAATATAATTCACCACTTACAACCACAAGTCAATATTATACATGCAACCTAATTAAAGTATCAAGATACCAAAGTACAAAAATCATATTCTAATGGGATCACTACGCTGACCCGGTTCTGCCTCTTTTGAGAATGTCTTTGACAAAGGAAAATTTAAAGGAAGTAAGAATAAGTTTTTATTTTCCATCGACGACCGTAAGGATTTCATTTGAATAAGTTAAATTCTTACATTTTCTAAAAGATTCACAGCATCGAGGTGAAAATTGAAAACGTCTAGGTCGCTAGGAGAGAAGAGAACAATTAGATTTAAGTTTGTAAGCATTTTTATTAATAAAACAATGTTGTTTTATGAATTTTTTTTTTTTTTTTTGAAAAAAACATGCAATGATCCTCTTTGACCCCTATGACTCAGGAATCACTGAAACCCTACCAGATTTTGGGGATCGAAGGAGTCGATATGCATATAAAATCTAACTTGTAACCCCAACCCTTAGAAGAAAGAGATTAGGGTTGACCCAAGTCAACCCACGAGGTGGAAAGAAATTTTAAAACACTCCATTAAACAAATGACCGCAACTTCGATTCCAAATCTCCAAATTCACATACAATTTATTTTCTTATATATAATGAGTTTAACATTCCTATTTTTGTTGCAAAAAATATTTATATATCACACTCGTATAAAAACTGAATAAATCTCACAAATTTTTTCTTTCTTCTTTTCATAATAACACTCACTCACTTTAATATGAATGTAGTAAAGAAATTTTTTTCTGCAAAAAAAAAAGAAATTTTCCCATATGTTATATAAAATGTTTTTCTCCCAAACAAGATTTTAACCCAAGCTTACATGCCCTACATGCAGCTATTTATTCGATTAAAGCCCTGACCACAAAGATATTGCCCCTCCTATGTCAAGAAAGGCACATCAAATCAAATACTCACTACACAAGACAGACACGATGGTTAATTAAAACAATAAACTCTAAGCCTTATCCTCTTGCCCTGCATTCATTATCTGAAACATGAATCATGAAAATTTAAGAGCTTGGCTTCAGTGTATTCCCAATGTCAATCACAAATCGATATTTCACATCTGCTTTGAGGAGGCGCTCCATTGCAGTGTTCACATAATCTATAGGAATAACCTCAATGTCAGGTTTTACATCGTGTTTAGCAGCAAAGTCAATCATTTCTTGTGTCTCATTCATTCCTCCAATGCAACTGCCAGCTACCATCTTTCTCCCTGCAAACAAATTACAATATTTGCAATTCACATTTCAATTCCAACAATCTTTCAAATCATTCAGCAGTGCATTTTCCACTAAAGCATCCTTTTGCTTGTTACATACAAATTAATATACCAAAAATTGATGTAAAATCTCTATCAAAACCGAGTTCTTTCATTTCTGCGTTGCATAAGGACTCTTTACTAAAACATAACATATAGTATTATTTTCCATATGCTTACCCAAAAGTAAAGGAAAGACTGGTAGCTCCAGAGGCTTCTCAGGTGCACCAACCATGACAAGTTTCCCATGAGTCTTCAACAGACCAATCAAAGGAAATAGAGGATGGACAGCAGAAACTGTGTCAATGATACCATCCAAGGTGCCCATTACAGCCTAAAATACACATTAAAAGTTGATCAATAAACTATTTCTCACATGTACATATTCACAACAAAAGAAATGTGTTTCTGAAAGTTACCCGCATCTGATTTTGGTCACTGCTGACAACAAATGAGTCAGCTCCAAGGTGTTCAATGGCTTCCTTCTTTTTGTTACTAGATGTGCTAATTACTGTCACCTTAGCCCCAAAAGCTTTAGCAAACTTAACAGCTACATGGCCAAGCCCACCAAGACCAACCACACCCAATTGTAAGCCAGGCTTGTCAAGTCCAAAATATCTTAAAGGGCTATACACTGTGATCCCAGCACAAAGGAGAGGAGCAGCAGCATCAAGAGGTAAACCATCTGGAATATGGATCACAAAGTGTTCATCTGCAACCATATGGTCAGAGTAGCCTCCATATGTGGTCGTGCCATCAACATCCTTTGCACCATAGGTTAGAATCATTTTTGGACAGTAATTCTCAAGACTTTCATCACAGCTTTGGCATGAGCGGCATGATTGAACCATGCACCCCACACCCACCTTGTCTCCAACTTTGAATTTTTGTACCTTGCTTCCCACTTCTGTTACTTCACCTACAATCTCATGCCTATATTTTGGTACTCAAATTAGAATCCAATATATTTATGCCATATTGCTTAGACACTTAGAGATTTTTTATTGATAAACAAAAGCATAATTTTGATTCGACTAGCCCTGAAAACAGGGCAGTGAATTCGGAATAAAACTAAGGTCTTTAATAAATGAAAACATATTATCCTATTAGACTGCTTTCCGAATTGACACAGCGTATCTAGTTTATAATGTCCAACATCATAATCACCAATCAATCCTAGATAGAATAATAACAAGAGTAACATCAAGAAGTAGAACAGGATATTATCATGATTATACATATTGTTCATTTAATTTTGTCATTCTAAAAGTACTTTATGTAGTTTTAATTTCAGTTAGTACTTAAATTTTTAATATGTGACAAGTAAAATTTATTCTAATTTTGACAATTATCTCACTTATATTTTCAATATATAATAAATAACATGTAATTTCAGCTTTAGTAGTTAACCACGTGTACTGTTTTGAAATCACCCGAGATTATTGGTTATATATTAAAAGTTAAATTGAATTAATTATTATAATTAAAATTACGGGAGATCATTTAGTACATATTAAAACAATTAATAAGTTAACGGTAACTTCTCTTTTAAAACAATCAAGATCAAAGAAAATATTATCTATTTGAACATTTAATCCTTTAAAAAATAAGTAACCTGTGACAACAGGTTAAAAACAAGAAAAAAAGGAAAATGTTAATATAGAATTAAGCATACCCTGGCACAAGGGGGTAAGTGGAATTGCCCCATTCGTTCTTCACCATGTGGAGGTCTGAGTGGCATATGCCACAGTATAACACTTTGAACGTTACATCTTTCTCTCCTGTTTCCCTGCAAAGATGGTTCGTTTTAAGAAACCACAGTTAAAGTAATTATTATATCAGTGTAGAGACATCACTTCTAACATGTTATCATAAACAGCATTATTATATTTTGTTTTGTAACCCAAGTGATCCAACAATCAAATATTCCTAAATTACAGGTAGGGAACAGAAAAATGAAACATGAGATCACATACGAGAGTAAGAGTACCTTCTTGAGAACTTGAAAGGGAACAGAACCCCAGATGTGTCTTTGGCTGCCCATCCAAAAGCCTTTCTGGGATGCTCCATCTCTGGTGGAACTGCCATTTGAAACTAGCGAAGTTGAGAATGTTACTCGATGGCAGACAAGAGACCACAAGATTTATTATATGGCACAGAAGGTTACATGTATGTACTTTAAAGAGGGCTAGAGGAGTTAATTAACGCGGTTGTATAATTTAAATAAATAATAAAAAAAATTAAACGAATGTTCTGGAGCAATGTGGCATGTTTAAGAACCACTAGAGCCAATGTCGGTTTCAGTATGCTTTTGCTTTTACATTACGATAGAAGGGAAAAGCAATATTCTACAATTTACAATGGGTTTTATTTTTCTTATGTTGCATGAGACAAGTTGCTTCATGCAACACACAAAAAGTGAATGGGACCCACTAAAAAAGAAGAGAGAGAAAATAAAAAAATGAGTCCCACCCACTTTTTGTGTGTTGCATGAGACAACTTGTCTCATGCAACATAAGAAAAATAAAATCCATTTACAATTTAGAATATTTGGGCCAAATAATTGTTCAATTGAAGTTGATTGAATAAATATTTTTAAATTAATACAGTCAAATATATTATTGATATTAACGAGATTAGTCCCGTTAATAATACTGATTGGACTCATGTCATGTCAGCATCACGTAAATAGTTTCATTACTGTAAAATTTCGGAAAGTCATAACTTTTGACTGGAGTATCCAAATCAGATAAATTTTTTTTGATTTCACATAACTTTTCGAGATCTACGCAATACACCTAATTTGACATATTTTATCTCCCACAAACATAATTCAAATTTGTAACAATGGTACCACAATCACAAGAACATTTAAATCCAGAAGATGGCATATGCGGCACCTCATAGTGTTAGATCAAAAAGAACTCATGATCTTTTGGATTTAAATGATCTTGTAGTTGTGAAACTATAGTTGCAAATTCAAACTATGTTTGTGAGAGATAAAGTGTGTCAAATGATGTGTCATTACGTAGATCTAGAAAAATTATGCGAAATAAAAAAATATCTGATTTGAATACCTGAATAAAAAGTTATAGCCTTTCAAAATTTTACGATAACGCTGACATGACATGCACAAGTCTTGTCAGTATCAATGTCGGGATTAGTCTCGTCAATATCAGTGACGAGTTTGACTACGTAAATTTAAAAAAATTTATACAATCAACTTTAACTGGATAATACTTTTTCCTCAAAAGTTCAAAAATGGTGCTTTAGCCTAAGATAGAAGACCTAAAAGACCTAAAAAAAGATTCGTGGCTGGCACGGACTGAGAATAAAGTATAAGTATATGTATTCAAATATTTGAGTTAAATAATTTTTTTTTTGTAAATAAAATAAAATTTAACTATCATAGAATACAAAAAGAACATAAACTTTATTTAATTTATAATCAAAATATTATATATTAAAAATATTCACAGTCGTCATGATTAAACATAAAATAATTATAAATACATATTAAATTTTTATTTCTAAACTTTCAAAATTATATCGTAGATTTTAATAATTAGTTCTCTCTCCTCAAGTCCTCTCATTTTGTTGTATATAAAATGTTGTGGAAGACATTGGATGAATAATCTCCAAAAGACTTGAATCTGATTGTATGACAGAAATTTAAATATGAAAATAACAATCAAGTGTAATAAGAAAATATAAGAACAAACTCATAGTATATAAGAAAAAAGAAATAAGAGTATGCAATGGAATCCGAGCCCAACATAGTTGTCTTCTTAAGAAAATTTGTTCCCTCATTATTGCCGAAGGTAGATGAACAAGTGTCTTCCAAGATAGAACCAATTGCGTCTCAAGGATGATGACAACTATCAACCAAGAGCCCGAATGAACACAACAGAATGTCTAAGGAATCACATGGATGTATAGATGTCTGCATGGGTGAAGGAATAAACCGCCAGAGTAACGATGCAGAAAATTTAATAATTTTTCTGAAGGGAAGAGCATCTATATATAGACGCTGGAAAGTCACGATGAAATGCAGCCGGCGAATCGCCGCGTCGGACGGTGGCCAAGCAGTGCGACCGGTGACCGCTTCGATTCGAATTTAACCAAATGCACCGGTTCAATTCAAAATGGAACCGAAAGGCAAGAATCAATTCGGTTCAAAAAATGGCAGGAAGCAACCCTTCGGTTTGACTAAACCGAAGGGAAGCAACGAATAGGAACAGGGGTATTTTGGACGAAAAATGAATAGAACAATTTTAATAAAAATTATTTTTATTTCACACACACACACACACGAACCGAACCGAACTGATCCGAGCTGAGCTGGCCGGACAGCGGCAGCGGCGAGGCGTGCGTTTGTTGTGGACAAAAGGTCACCTAGCTCATCTCCCCTCCAAAAAATGTGTAGTGCCCTAAAGGGGAATTTAGGAGTGTGAGGTGAGAGCTTATATACTTTCTCACCTCTTATTAGTTGTCCAATATGAGACTCATTATAACCTACACATCCTTTTATCTTCCCTCTTTTCTTTTTCTTTCAAACCCATTCTTATCCTTAACCCATGAACATTTTTATACTTAAATTTCTAACAATCCCCCACATGGATAAGAAGCCAATTCATCGTGAATATATGCAAATGAATATGAATGCAAACTACATTTCCTCAATGAGAAACAATTGTATCGAGATATGTAGGGGTTACCTTTGAACCTTCCCTAGTGAAAACTATCGGATGTGCTCGGTCAATCGATGGTCATGGCGACTTGAATCGTCGACCTTTTGTGTACACCTAGACAATACGAGTTACACAATTGCTTCTCTAACATTGTTGGTCCTTTGTTGTGCCCATTTTGGCCGTGGTACACCAGCCTAGTTCTGCGAGTATTCTAGAGAATCAGCTTTTAAAAATTTCTCATATAAGCAGCCCTCACTTCACACTCACACAGATGATTCCTTGTGATGTAACTCAATATATATCATTTGAACACATCAGATTAAGAAATCATTAAAAGCCTAAATGCTTACCCTCATAAATGCATTGTCTTGTCATAGGAATATGTATGAGTTTAGAAACTCCACAATGTTTTAACAGTCGAACATCACTTAGTTGTCTCTTTGAACCTAGTTCACAGGATCTCCACTCATCAAGGTAGAGTTACCGCAATGATCAATAATTGATAGGCCTTAAACCCATTCCTTTCAACAAATTCCCAACCAACTATCTAGGAATCGCTTTGGTCAACAGATCAACTATATTCTCTTTAAACTTTATATAGTCAATTGTAATGATTCCACTCGAGAGTAATTGTCTCACGGCTTCATGTCTATGAAGTATATGTCTAGACTTACTGTTATACATGACGCTCTTGGCCCTTCCAATTGCAGCTTGGCTATCACAATGTATGCATATGGTTGGCACTGGCTTCGACCAATTAGGAACATCCTCAATAAAATTACGAAACCATTCGGCTTCCTCACCGGCCTTATCTAAAATAATAAATTCTGCTTCCATAATTGATCTTACGATATAAGTCTGCTTGGACGATTTCCAAGACACAGCACCTCCACCAAGGGTGAACACAAATCCACTTGTGGATCTAGTGTCATTAGAGTCGGTGATCCAATTTGCATCACAATACCCTTCTATAACTGCGGGGTATTTCTCGTAATGCAAGGCAAAGTTTTAATTGTACTTCAAGTATCCCAAAACTCTTACCATAGTTTTCCAATGATTTTCACTTGGATTGCTAGTAAAGTGACTTAACAGACTTACTGCATAGACAATATCAGGTTTGGTGCAGTTCATAACATACATAAGACTTCCTAACACTTGAGTATATTGCTTTTGTGCTTTAGCTTTACTAGTGTTCTTTAATAAACTAAGATTAGAATCTACGGGGTTCTTCACAAGGGTTATATTCAAACTCTTGAATTTCTCAAAAAATTTAGCAATATAGTGAGCCTGTGATAAAGCCAACCCTTCAGGTGTTCTATGAATTTTAATACCCAAGATAATGTCTACTATCTTCATATCTTTCATGTTGAATTTACTTGTAAGTAATTGTTTAGTAGCTTTAATCATTTGATTATTGCTACCCATTATCAACATGTCGTCTACAAAAAGACAACCAATGGCAAACTCTTTCTTAATATTTCGAATATAGACACATTTGTCACATTCATTAATTCGAAAACCATTTGATAACATAACTTTGTCAAATTTTGCGTGCCATTGTTTCGGAGCTTGTTTTAACCCGTAAAGGGATTTTATTAAGCAACACGTTTTTCGTTCTTGTCCCGGGACAATGAAACCTTCATGTTGTTCTAAATAGATTTCTTCTTCTAAATCGCCATTCAAGAAGGAGGTCTTAACATCCATTTGATGTATTTCTAACCCATTCAACGCAGCTACCGCGACTAACATTCTAATGGATGTAATCCTTGTAATAGGTGAATAAGTATCGAAGTAGTCGAGGCCTTCGCGTTGCCTATAGCCTTTTACCACAAGCCTAGCTTTATACTTATCAATAGTGCCATCACCCTTCATCTTCCTTTTGAAGACTCACTTACTTCCTAGATGCTTATTTCAAGGAGGAAGATCTGCCAATTCCCAAGTATGATTCGATAGGATAGACTCAATCTCACTATTGATAGTCTCTTCCCATAATGGTACTTCCGAGGACGTTATAGCCTTTTTATACATTTGAGGCTCATTTTCTAACAAATATGTCATAAAATCAGGTCCAAAGGATGTGGCGGTCCTTTGCCTCTTACTACGTCTAGGTTCATCCTCTACAGGATCAACACTAGTTGTAACATCTCGAGGTCTCACAATGTTATTATCATTATTATCACCTGATTCGTATACCTTGTTATATGGGAATACATCTTCAAAGAACGTAGCGTTCCTTGACTCGATAACCGTATTCACATGTATATCTGAGACATCAAATTTATAAACTAAAAATCGATGCGCACTACTATTAAGTGCATAACCAATGAATACACAATCCACAGTTTTAGGTCCAATCTTTGACCTTTTAGGTTTAAGGACTGCGACCATAGCCAAAGATCCCCATACTCTTAAATATTTCAAGGATGGTTTCTTTTTTTTCCATACTTCATATGGTATGCTCTTTGTCTTCTTGTGGGGCACTCTATTAATAATATAGTTAGCCATCAAAATGGCTTCCCCTACAAGTTCTATGTAAACCGGACTTAATCAACATAGCATTCATAATTTCTTTCAACGTTTGATTTTCTTCTCTGCAATCCCATTTGATTGCGGTGAATACAGAACAGTTGTCTGATGTATAATACCAGACTCTATACAGAATTCCTCGAAGGTGCCATCATATTCTCTCCCATGATCGCTCTTTACTATTTTAATTTTCTTGTTAAGTTGATTTTCAACTTCACTTCTATATTGTCTAAAAGTTACAATAGCCTCATCTTTACTGTTCAGTAAATAAATATAACAATATCTACTGCAATCATCAATAAAAGTAATAAAGTATTTCTTATTATCCCTAGATAGTACAGATTTCATGTCACATATGTTAGTATGTATTAAATCTAACAATTTGATTGGTCTTTCAATTGATGAAAAAAGTAATTTCGAAAATTTTGACTCAACACACACGTGACATTATTATTTATACATTCAAATTTAGGCAATAAATCTAAATGAATTAAGTTCTAATTGATTTAAAATTAACGTGTCCTAATCTATTGTGCCATAAATTAGAAGACTTAAACAAGTAAACAGAAGTAGTATTATTATTAATGTTATTGTTATTGGTTACAGTCATCACATTCATCGTGAAAAGGCCCTCACTAAGGTAACCCTTTCCTACATACACATCATTCTTAGTAAGTACAAACTTATCAGAAACAAATACAAGTTTAAAATTATTCTTGCTCAACAAAGATCCAGAAACTAAGTTCTTGCAATATTAGGCACATGGAGCACATCATTGAGTGTCACTATCTTGCCAGATATCAACTTCAAAGCCACTTTCCCCACATCTTCAACTTTTGAAGTAGATGAATTACACATATAAAGTTTCTCATCATTCCTGTAGGAGTATAGAAGGAGAACATCCACTTATTTGAACAAACATGTCTGGTGGCACCAGTGTCCACCCACCATTACTTAGTATCTCCTACTAGATTGCACTCCATCACCACCACTTCCAGATTCAGATCTTCAACCTTTTTAGCAATATCAACCATGTTGACTTGGGTGGTCTTCTTCTTTTTGAATTTTTGTGGCTTCCTCTGATCTTTCATTTGACCCTTCTTTCAGTTCCTTGCACGGTGGCCAGAATTTTCACAATTGTAACAATTGCCTTTGAACTTTGTGCCCTTTTCTTGCTTAGCATTTCCTTTTTAAGAATATTTCCGCTTCTTTGACCTTGATCCCTCTTCAAAAATATTGGCCTTAGAGACCATGGGATTGTTGCCACTTTTCTTTTCAGAAATCTTATTATCTTATTTATCCTCAATCTCATGATCAGATCTTCAAGTGACAATTCCTTGCGCTTATGCTTGAGATAATTCTTGAAATCTTTCCAGTGGTAATCTTTCTATTAAAGCAGCAACTTGGAAAGACTCACTGAGAGACATTCCTTTAGCATGAATTTCATCCACAATCACTTGAAGTTCTTCAACTTGACTCACAACAGATTTAGAGTTTTGCATCTTGGAGTCCAAGAATCTGCCAACTATAAATTTCTTTAAGGCAGCATCCTAGGTTTTATACTTCTTGCCCACACTATCCCATAGTTCCTTACTAGTCTTCAAGGTACTATACACATTATACAGTGTGTTATCTAGACCATAGATGTAACGCCCGGTCACTTGCAAGAATCAATGACTGTCCCCACACACTAACACGAGGCTTTTCAGTGTGCTTTGTCTTCACTCGCACACTTCCCGGGAAAACTTCCCAGGAGGTCACCCATCCCAGAATTGCTCCAAGTCAAGCACGCTTAACTGTGGAGTTCTTATGATCCGGGCTACCGAAAAGTAGATGCATTTTGTTAGTATAGGTAGTACCAATTAATTCTTATAAGCCATTCCTAACTGTACCGTCCTATACCAGCACAGTCGCTGGAATCCCTCTCTTTCGAGTGTTGATTCGATTCATTCATGAACCCCCAAGTTGCAAGATTTGGCATGAGCCGCTCATTGTCCGTGCCCTTTCGCACCGGCGATGACTCCCTGCCTTTGCCTGCTCTTGGGATGTTACATGCCTACCAGCTTCCGCCTGGTTCGTCCTCGAACCACACCGTACTGGAAGAGAGGCCCTGCTCTGATACAACTTGATTTGCCCGGCCACTTGCAAGAATCAATGACTGTCTCCACACACTAACACGAGACTTTTCAGTGTGCTTTGTCCTCACTCGCACACTTCCCGGGAAAACTTCCCAGGAGGTCACCCATCCCAGAATTGCTCCAAGTCAAGCACGCTTAACTGTGGAGTTCTTCCGATCCGGGTTACCGAAAAGTAGATGCATCTTGTTAGTATAGGTAGTACCAATTAATTCTTATAAGTCATTCCTAATTGTACCGTCCCATACCAGCACAGTCTCTGGAATCCTTCTCTTTCGGGTGTTGATTCGATTCATTCATGAACCCCCAAGCTGCAAGATTTGGCATGAGCCGCTCATTGTCCGTGCCCTTTCACACCGGCGATCACTCCCTGCCCTTGCCAGCTCTTGGGATGTTACAATTGAGAATATAGTTTCGGCAAAAGAAGTCAGAATGCTTCCAAGCATCAATGGCAGCAACCCTCTACTTATCAGGTTGTTCACCCTCTTCCAACTTAGGAGCATCTTCTTTGAGGAACCGTGCCAGACTTAGAGTTGACAAATAAAATAACATCTTCTGTTGCCAACGCTTGAAATGACTCCCATTAAATTTTTCAGGTTTGTCAGCATGCATTGGAACAGAAGCAGTGGGGTTGATCAAGTTTGTACTTGCACTAGCCATTTCTGTTACACAAACAGAAAGTCAAATTAATCACATAGATTAATATGAAATGCATAGTAAACAATATATTAAAACTGAAATAAAAAGATATCGAAAACAGATTCAAATCACAAATTGTCTTAAAATTGTTGTTGAAGACAGTGGGTGAATGATCACCAGAAGTCTTGAATCCGATTGTAAGACAAAAATTTAAAAAATGAAATTAACAATCAAGTGAAATAAGGAAAAATAAGAAGAGACTCACAGTATGTAAGAGAAAAGAATTTAGAGTATGCAATGGAATCCGAGCCCAACACAGTTGTCTCCTTAAGACAATTTGTTCCCTCACTATTGCCAAAGGTAGATGAATAAGTGTCTCTCAGGATATAATGGATTGCGTCTCAAGGATGATGGTAACTATCAACCAAGAGCCTGAACGAACACAACAGGATGTCTGAGGAATCACAGGGATGTATGGATATCTGCACGGGTGAAGGAAAAAAATTGGCAGAGTAACGATGCAGAAAATTTAATAATTTTTCTGAAGGGAGGAGTGTCTATATATAGACGCCCGAAAGTCACGATGAAATACCGCCGGCGAACTGTCGCGTTGGACGATGGCCAAGCAGTGCGACCGGTGATCGATTTGGTTCAAATTTAACCGAATGCACCGGTTCGTTTCAAAATGAAACCGAAAGGCAAGCAGTGCGACCGGTGATCGATTTGGTTCGGATTTAACCAAATGCACCATCACTAAACCGGAGGGAAGCAACGAATAAGGATAGAGATATTTTGAACAAAAAATTAAATTTAATAAAAATTAATTTTATTTCACACTCACACGAGCCAAACTCCAAGTTGAGCCGACCGCATGGACAACGGCGGTTCGTGTGGTGTGGAGCAAAGGCTACCTAGCTCCTCTCTCCTCCACAAAATGTGTAGTGCCCCAAGAGGCAATTTAGGAGTATGGGGTGAGAGTTTATATACTCTCTCATCTCTTATTAGTTGTCTAATATGAGACTCCTTATAACTCACACACCTTTTCATCTTCTTTTTTTTCTTTTTCTTCCAAACCCCTTCTTATCCATAAACCATGAAGATTTTTATACTTAAATTTCTAACATAAAATTGAGAGCTTCATATGTCTTATTTGATATGATCAGATGATATAAAATATTTAACACGAAAAAATATATATTAAAAAACAAAATAATTACAAATAATTTGTATTTGAACAAAAGCATATCACATAAGATAAAACGAGACATGAGATTTGTGATGGAAGTTGAGATTAGGTGAATGGGATATTAAAATCCGTTTAGGAAAGAAAGTACCAACGACGAGGGTGGTACTGAAAGTTTGCTGGTTAAACTCATAGGTTAAGCATACAAGTTTCAGTTTTTTTTAATTACTTAAAATATAAATTTATATTTTAATTTTATGGAATTGATATGTTTAGAATTTGATTTTGCTTAGAAGGGAACATTTTGTATTTTATTTTATTTTGACTTTGTAATTTTTTCCATTCCCCAAATTATTCCTCCAAAGTTTACTATAATGTACACAAATTTTTAAAGACCACCATTCTTTATTCAATTTGACGCTTTTCAAAGTCTCCTTGTTTTTTTACAAATGTTTTAATATACGTGGAATAATATTTTTATTTTTGCTACATAAATTATTTTATGCTATACTTCATAAAAATGAATTCACTATAAAATAAAACAAATTAATGAGATTCAATCATTTTTATATGAGTGTCACAATTTTTTTCACTTTGTTACACAATTATATATATATAAGAAAAATATTTCTACAATTACTGTAGATAAGTAACTTGTATTTATTTCTAAAACGACATTGTTTTGATATTGAAAAATTAAAAAATTATAATTATAAAGACTATATGATTTCCACCCCAAAACGACGTCGTCTTGGGCTTACTGCAGATAACTTATCTGCAGTAACTGTAGAAAAAGCAAACACTACATATATATATATATATATATATATATATATATATATATATATATATATCATGTCATAGAAACAAATTATGTGAGTTCCATTATTTTTTAAAAATAAAAAAGAAATGGCACAATGTTCTGTCTCACTGGCATAAGATAATTGTCTCCTACGAAAGGAGACAATTTAAACCCTATATTATATATATATGTGTGTGTGTGTGTGTGTGTGAGAGTTATATTTCTCTCATTTCAGATAAGAGAAGTCATTCTCTCATTTTATATGAGAGAAGCCAAGTTCCTATACACACAAAATAGAAATGAGTCTCATCTTTATTTATTTTTTCTCCTTCTTGCTTGAGAGTCTCGCTTATGATATTGTCTCTGCTACATGAGATAATTCTTCGCATGTAGCATGAGAAAATGATTTATATATATATATATATATATAGGAAAAAGTATTTCTCTAGTCACTGGAGATAAAGTTATCTCCAGTGAGCTCAAAACGATGTGATTTTGTGGTTATATGATTAAAAAATTATAATGATAAAGACTAATATAATTCTGCAATATATTAGAATTACAAAAACACCTTGATTTCTGCCCCAAAACGACGTCGTTTTGACCTCACCGAAGATAATTTATTTTCACTGACTGGAGAAATTTTTTAACCATATATATATATATATATATATATATATATATATATATATATATATGGAAAAACATTTTTCAAGCAGTTTGAGATAAGTTTATCTCCAACTACTCCAAAATTACGTCGCTTTATTTATTTATTTCTTTATATTAATTGATTCACCTTTGAATGATTATGATTCTCTTTTTCTCTCTCTTCTTTTATCATCATTGATCCATCTTTGTACGGTTATGATTTAGTAGTCAGAAATAAAATTATCTCAAGCAGCTTGAGAAATGATAAGCCCATATATATATATATATATGGAGAGAGATCATTTGACTCAAGAGTAAGACTTATAAGTCTTGCTCTCCATCCTAACCGTTGATTTCCGTCCATCCAACGGTTATAATTTAGGAAGTTATATTAATTAATTAATTATTAATTATACTATTAATGACAACCGTTGATTTCCGTCCATCAACGACTGAGATTTGGAGTAAGACTTAAAAGTCTTACTCTGGAGTCAAAAGAACCCTCTTCTATATATATATATATTTGGGGAGAATTATTTCTCGTATTATTGGAATTTCTTTCTCTCACAGCACAGACAATATTCTCTTACAGCACAGACAATATTTGAGAGAGAGAAAAGTGAGAAAAAAATTAAAGTAGGATCCATTATTTTGTGTGTCTGCAATTTTTTTTATTTTTCTTACGTAAATTGAGAAGTATAAAACTATATATTTGAACAGTTAACAAAAAAATTATAATAAATTTTTCCCAACAACTTTCTTAGCTGGAGAAAGCAATTTTTATTGTTGGAGCAGTTACTCCTTTGGCAAGTAGATGTACCCACTATTTGTTTGGATAGGTGCGGATTCTTAATGAGAGATGTTAATAATTCTGAGCAAGCCACTGACATTGATTATGGAAAACCCAATCTTGGTTCTGGTGACTGGTTGTACAACTTTATAAGATCGTGTTCTATCCCCAAAAATCACTGTGCGTGAAGAGACTGATCCCCACGTTGATTGGCAGACCTACATGGTTGTTTACATGTGTAAGTGTAGATAAAAAAAAAAAAAAAATAGTTTAAAATAATTTGACAAGTAAAGTATTTTTTGAGTCCTCGATAAAAGTTATGGGACTTCTATTTTAATTTCTTAGAAAAAAGTTGATTTATGATCTTCTGAAATTTAAAATAGACACATTTAGTCAAAATCTTGGTCTCTTTGAAATTCAAATAAGATTTATGTTAGTCCCTAAAAAGAAATAACATAGGTGTATTTTGAATTTCAGAGAAAATTTGAATCGACTTATTTTTTTAAGGGATTAAATTGAATTCCGTGATATTTGTTGAGAACTCAAAAAGTACTTTACTCTAATTTCAAATAGCATTTAAAAAATTGAGATATACGTGAAATAACAAAGCTTGTTGTATATAAATAATTCTCTTTTCTCTTCTTGTTTATATTCTTTTATTTTTAATGTATTTAAGAATTTCTTAAAATAAAAAATTCTGGGACAACGCAATCCCATCATACTAAGTATGTAGACATAAAGAAAATTTCTAGACCCGCCACTACCCTATGATGCACCAACATTGACATGGAACACGACACGACACGACACGCCGATACGTTAATTCTAAAAAATATCATATTCCGATACGTTGGGACATATTTTGATATTACATAATATTTTTAATATATATAATATAATTTATATTTAATACATATAACAGCCAAAATAAGTCATATAACCAATCAAATATTCAAATTTTATAACATAAATAATTTTTCGTTCGTTGTTAATTTTTCATGTCAAATTTCATAACAGAGAAAAATTGATTTATAAATTATATTTTCATGTTTAGTTAATAAAATAAAATTTAGTTCTAAAAAAAAACACCATGTCGGATGCATGTCGAAGCGTTGACCGTGTGTCAGAAACAGTTGACTGGGTGTCAGAAAAAATGTGTTGAAACGTCTCGAAGCGTTAACCGCGTGTCCCAAAATATTGACCGCTTATCGAACGCGTGTCGAAACTTGTCGGTATGTCGGTGTCCGACACGCATTTTTTTGAAAAATGAACGTGTCCGTGGATTTGAGCTACTACCCACGTTCCACCTGCGTTGCGGAGTGGAGAGCCAGCCATCCCTATATCCCCCTCTTAAATAAACGAGTTCTAATTTTGTGTGTGTGTGGAGTAGGGTTGACAAAAACGAGCCAACCCGTCGGATTGGCTCGTAACCCGCCAAAAATGAGCCGGGTTGGGTTGGCAAAAATGAGCTGCCAACCCGAGCTAACCCGGCTCGTTTCAACCCGTGAAAAAATGAGCCAACCCGCGGGTCAAACGAGGCAGCTCGCGGGTTGAGTTTTTTTTTTAATAAAAAAATACAAAATATAATATAGAAAAATGGACAAAACCCACATATGTTGTCATCATTTTTCTTCCTTATCTAAATCTAAGTCCCTAATCTTCTCATATCCCTGTCTTTTTTATATTGCTAGGCTGTGTTGGTTCTATTTGGTTCAAATATCTTACCCACTTGGTAGCAAGTGGTTCTGATTGTTTCTAGATGTTGATGCAAATTTGTTGTGAAGAAAATTCGAAACTAAAATATTTTGCTTTTATTTATCATTTTGTAACCCTTTTTTAAGCTAATGGAAGCCACATAACTGATGCATTAATACTACAGGGTCATTTAAATAGGCTGAAAACGAGCCAACCCGCGAGCCAATTTTCGAGCCAACCCGCAAGCCTATTTTCGAGCTAACTCGCGAGCTATTTTTTCAAGTCAACCCACGAGCTATATTTTTGAGCCAACTTGCGAGCCAACCCTAATCCGACTCGAGTCGGGTTGGGTTGAGTTTTCTGGCTCATTTTTTTTCGAGCCAACTCTAATCCGACTCGTTTTTTTCGAGTTGCATGCGGGTTGGGTCGGATCGGGTCGGGTCGGGTCAGCCCGTTTTACCAACCCTAGTGTGAGATAACTAGTTCTAATATTGTTCACTTGTGTTTCTGATTTGTTTGAAAGTAAGAATTCTATGGTTTCGTGCTATACCGGTGACGATGGGAGTGAATCTCACATGTAGTAATTTCACGTAACCATCAATTTTCAATAATTAAAGTGATAATTTTCACTTCATCATTTTACGAACTATTTTATTAAAATTATAAGCATTAATCTATAAATAATGAGTGAGATCTTTCACATATTATAATCATGTGAAATTTCAATATAAGGGCATATGCATGTGGGATTTCATATATAACCATTCAAAGGTGAATCAGTAAATATAAGGAAATAAATAACCAAAACGACGTAGTTTTGGGGTGGCCGAAAATAAATTTATCTCAAGCAGCTTGAGAAATATTTTTTTCATATATATATATATATATATATATATATGGATTTAAAACTTCTAAAATTACTTTAGATAATTCTATTTAACGTTCATCAAAGTACATACAAAAAAAGTGTAATCTCCATTGTGTTTTCTCTTCTTTTCATATAGGTTCATATGGACCTCGTATATTTTGGTGTCAAATTTCAAAGTTTGACACCGGTGTCAAATGATCCTACACCCCCCCCCCCCACACACACATATATATATAACTTTATTCAATGTTTATCAAAATACATAAAAAAATATACGGGGTCCATATGAACCTATAAAAAAAGAAAGAGAAAACACAATGGAGATTACACTTTTTTTGTATGTACTTTGATGAACGTTAAATAGAATTATCTAAAGTAATTTTAGAAGTTTTAAATCCATATATATATATATATATATATATATATATATATATATATATATATATATATATATATATATATCCTGATGGGGAAGTAGGAATATATGGATAGATCTAAATTATCTGTTATTTATCTGAGCTTTATGTTAACATTTTAACATGTGTTAGAAGAATGTATGATTGTAGGATGAGAAATGAAAGTCTTGAGAACTTGTTCAGCTGTTGCAGTAAGTCCCATATGAAGGGCAGTAAGTCAAATTTGCCGATGTTGAACAAAGGATCAAGAAGATCTCTGACAATCTGTTGTTTATTTACGTTAAAATCTTAATCTAATGCTCAGTTGATAAAAGTTAATTTACATCTATCTCTGTATTACTATGGATCCAAATGATGGTTCAGATATCTGGGAAATACATCTGTTTTATTAACATATTTAAATCTTTCTCTTCTAAGCTCTCTTTCAAATCATCTCAGCCATCTTCTTCTTCCATTCATAAAGATCAAGTTAAAAATCATACAAAAAATATTTTTAAAGAAGAAATCTCCTTTGAAGATATCAATCAAGATCTGGATAACTGGGAAATTCCCAGAATTCCAACTAATGAACTATACAAACCCGAAGGAAACTTCTTTCGGAAATCTGACTATATCATCAGAACAATTGAAAGAAATATCCCTTTAAATAAGGAATTTGAAGAATTTCAACTACTTTCAAAATCGTCTATACAAACTCATAAACAAAGTTATAACTATCTGCACATCGGATGTGTCCAAGTGGCTATTAAACCTCTTGGAATTGAATGTCTAAATGCTTCTGTTCTTCTATGCCTTCGTGATACAAGGCATAACAAATTTACAGATTCTATACTTGGAACTGTTGAAACAAGCCTAAGCAATGGACCAATCTTTTTCAATTGTTATCCTGATCGTATGGTTAGTCTTCAAGATAAAAATATCTTGGATGTCTTAACTTTGAACATTGAGACAAGTGGTCTGGACATGAAATCCGGATCTATTCCAGCAGCTTTGCTTTTTAGGATTCAATATAAAGTATTGAATTCTTCCATCTCTAGGGTTCTTAAACCCAAGAAAACTGGGGAAACTACTTTGTTCCTTACTGACATGTCTAGAGCAAATGTCACTGTTCCCAAAACCATCCGTTGGACTGACATAGTCCTACCAGATAAGGCAACACCTGCTCAACCTAGAGATACTCCAAACTTTAGAGAAATCAAGCAGTTCCCAAGTGGTGCTGTTGAAATAATCTTCGATAGAAGAAACTCTTTCAGTTCTGCAAGTTCTTCCAGGTCTGTTCAAACTCAAGATTTTCGTTCTGAAGATTTTCAATCTGCTCTTTCAAGGAGATCTTTCTCTCTAAAGACTTTAATTCTGAGGAACGGTCTCCTCAAAAAGAATGGTTCTTCCAAAATTATAAGGGAATTAAAAGACAACTAATTCAAGAAGAATTTTATAACTTTCTTGACAAGGTAGAGTTAAATATTCCTTTCTTTGATTGGTTTCAAGCTTATTCTGTCCAACAGGACATTGATTATCCATTCAAGACTCCTCAATCTGCTAATGTCATCACTGATTGGCACCTGAAAGAAGGAGAGATTATCAAGTCTGAATTTCCTCCCACAACTTCTTTCTATCTCCCAAAAGTTTGTGATAACAAAAGTAGGTCTGTTCTTGCTTCACCTTTTAAATTAAAAGATGAAAATGAACAAGTCTCTCCAATGGATTTTAAAAATCTTATTGAGCAATCTAATTACACCAACAAATATCTTCAAGTTTTGGGTGAAAAACTTATCAAAACTATTGAACCTTCATCCTCTGCATCTTCTTCTAAAAACTTAGAAAAACCTTTGTTCAAACCTTTCAAAATGAATGATCAACTTAGAAAAGAGTTTGCAAAGTTAAAACCTGCTCAATCTCAGTCTCAGGATGAATTTCTTAAAAAAATTGATGAGAAGTTAAGTACATTAACCATTCCTGATACCCCACAACATTCTGATCAAGAGACTCAACAGTCTCATAAACATAACACTCGGTCAAAAACTATCAATACTCTGAATCATTATGATGAATCTCCTGAGTCAGATAACAAATCTGAAATTAAAATTAATCCTATAACTGGTATTAATAATTGGAGAAACCCTTCCAAACTTTATTACCAAAAAGCAACTGCTCCTGATCTTCTACTTGAAGAAAAGAATACAAGTTTCAAAAGTTTTAATGGTAACAACGTCTATGAATGGAACATAGATGGTCAATCAGAGTATAACATACTCAATATAATGCACCATATGACTATGGTTGCAACTGCCTATCAAACTTCTCATAATTGTTCTGAAGCAATTATAGTCAATATTATTGTCTCTGGCTTCTCTGGTCAACTCAAAGGTTGGTGGGATAATTATCTTTCTGAAGATGAAAAAAATTCTGTTCTTAATGCCATTAAAGTTGATCCTGATGGCATTCCTATAGTCTCTGATGGAAAAACTATTCCAGATGCTGTTAATCAATTAATCTTCACCATTATCCAACATTTCATTGGTGATCCATCCTTATGGAAAGATCGTTCTGCTGAACTCCTATCCAATCTTAAATGTAGAACCTTAGGTGACTTTCGCTGGTATAAAGATACCTTCCTAACTAGGGTTTACACTCGAGATGATAGTCAACAACCTTTCTGGAAAGAAAAATTCTTAGCTGGTCTTCCAAAATCTTTAGGAGACAAAGTTAGGGATAAAATCCGTCATCAATCTCTAACTGGAGATATCCCTTATGAGCAATTAAGTTATGGACAATTAGTTGCTTATATCCAAAAGGTAGCTTTAAAAATCTGTCAAGATGATAAAATCCAACGTCAACTTGCAAAAGAAAAAACTCAAAATCGTAAAGATCTAGGATCATTTTGTGAACAATTTGGTCTGCCTTGTACTACAAAACCTAAAAAACATAAAAAACAGGAACAAAAACAGGTTAAAACTTTTAGGAATTTTCGTAAGAAACCCAATTACAATAAAAGGTTTAAAAATGAAAATCCTAAGCCAAATACTGAAACAAATAAATCACAAAATACATCCAAACCAATTAAGCCAACTATTTGCTACAGCTGTGGTAAACCTGGACATATTAGTAAATATTGTAGGCTTAAGAAAAAACTAAATAACCTAAACCTTGATCCTTCTATTGAAGAACAAATCAATAATCTTCTAATCCAGTCCTCGGATGAAGAATCTGGAAAAGAATCCTCAGAAGATTTAAACCAAATTCATGAAGATGATCTATCTTCTAGTGAGGACTCACAATCCTCGCAAGAAATTAATGTCTTGACTAAAGAACAAGATCTTTTGTTCGAGGTCATAGATTCAATCAGTGATCCCCATGAAAAGAAAGCTTACTTAGCAAAATTAAAATCATCCTTGGAAACCAGTTCTTCTAAATCTAAAGAGTTGTTGGTTCCTAATAAGTTTAATCTTAAAGATACCCTTAAAAAACTAGAAAAGAGTATTACTGTCAAACCTATAACTGTCCAAGATCTTCAGTATGAGATCAATATTCTCAAAACTGAAGTTAAACAAATCAAAGAACAACAACAAACTCATCAGAACATCCTTCTTCAATTACAAAATGAAGAATCAACGGGAACGAGTATGGAAAATACTCTGTCTAAACCAGATGAAGATAAAAATCTTAAAGACGAAGAATTTTTAGGATTAATTAATCAATTAACAATTCAAAAATTCTATATCCCAATCAAACTCAATGTAGGTAATTTTGACCTTGAAATTGAAGCTCTGTTTGACACAGGGGCAGATTCAAACTGCATTCAAGAAGGTCTAATTCCTACTAAATATTTTGAAAAGACTTCTGAACGGCTTAGTACTGCTAGTGGTTCAAAACTTCAGGTTAATTATAAACTTCCGAAAGCAATCATTGAAAATGATAATTTAAAAGTTGAAACACCGTTTCTCCTTGTTAAAAACCTAAAAAATGGAGTTATTCTTGGAACTCCGTTCATCAAATCTCTTTTTCCTCTAACTATCACAGATGAGGGTATAATTACTTATCATTTGGACAAACCAATTGTTTTTAAATTTCTTAAGAAACCCATCATAAGAGATTTGAATTTTATCCATTACAAACAAAAACAAATCAATTTCCTTAAAGAAGAAATTTCTTTTAAGAATATTGAAAATCAGTTAAAGCAGCCTGAAGTTCAAAAAAAGATCAAAGTTTTGCTTGAACAAATCCAAAATACAATCTGTTCTGATCTTCCGAATGCTTTTTGGCAAAGGAAAAAACATATCGTAGATCTTCCCTATGAAAAGGATTTTAATGAAAGGCAAATCCCAACCAAAGCTCGTCCTATTCAAATGAGTGGTGAACTTCTTGTCTTTTGTCAAAAAGAAATTGCTGATCTCATTGCTAAAGGTCTCATCAGGAAAAGCAAGAGTCCTTGGTCTTGTTCTGCCTTCTATGTCAATAAGCAATCTGAAATTGAGCGTGGAACTCCACGGTTAGTTACCAATTACAAACCTCTTAATCAAGCTCTTCAATGGATTCGGTATCCGATTCCAAATAAGAAAGATCTTCTCAATCGTTTGTATTCGGCAAAAATCTTTTCTAAATTTGACATGAAATCTGGGTTTTGGCAAATCCAGCTCAATGACAATGAATGTTACAAGACAGCTTTTACTGTTCCATTTGGTCAATACGAATGGAAGTAATGCCTTTTGGACTGAAGAATGCTCCCTCTGAATTTCAGAGAATCATGAATGATATCTTCAATCCATACTCAACTTTCACTATCGTCTACATTGATGATGTTCTTGTCTTTTCTCAATCTATTGATCAACATTTTAAACATCTTCATATTTTTGTAGATGTAATTAAGAAAAGTGGTTTAGCTCTTTCTAAATCAAAGATCAATCTATTTCAAACAAAAATCAGGTTCCTCGGTCATACTATTTATCAAGGGACTATTACTCCAATTTGTAGAGCTATTGAATTTGCTGACAAATTTCCCAATCAAATTATTGATAAAACTCAATTACAAAGATTTCTTGGTTGTTTAAATTATGTAGCTGACTTCTTTCCTCAGCTTAATAATCTAATCAAGCCTCTCCATAATCGTCTTAAAAAAGACCCTCCTCCCTGGACTGATGTTCATACTGACGTAGTCAAACAGGTCAAAGCTAAGGTAAAGGAACTTCCTTGTCTTTATCTTCCCAATCCTCAGGCTTTCAAAATTGTTGAAACTGATGCCTCTGACATAGGTTATGGTGGCATTCTTAAACATAGAGTCTCAGACAAAGAGCATATCATTGCATACACTTCAAAACATTGGAATTCAGCACAGCAAAAGTATTCCACTGTCAAAAAAGAAGTTTTAGCAATTGTTTTATGTATTTCAAAATTTCAATCTGATTTATTAAATCAAAAGTTTTTAATCCGTGTTGATTGCAAATCTGCAAAAGACATTTTACAAAAGGACGTAAAGAATCTAGCATCTAAACAAATTTTTGCTAGATGGCAAGCTATCTTAAGTGTTTTTGATTTTGAAATTGAATATCTCAAAGGCACCTCAAACTCTCTCCCTGATTATCTCACTCGTGAATTTCTGCAGGGAAGATAAACAGTGTCCTGTCATGCCGAAATCGGTAAAATCAACCTCTTCTAAAGAGAGGAAAGGAAAGCTAATCCTGGCTGGGTTAGCTAAAAAATTAGAAAAAACTGGGTCTCCAGCCCAACAACAATCTGGGTCATCTACCCAACCCCAAACTGGGTCATCTACCCAAAGAGTTGAGGATACTTCCTCTTCTAAACAATCCAAAGCAGACTATGCAATGCCAATCCAAACACTTCAAGCCTTCCAAGACCAAGGTTTGACCCATCTACCAAAGAAAACCTGGGCTGAAATAGCTTCAGAAGATGAACAGGAAGAAAGTCTTTCTGTTTTGATTGATAACCTAAAAACCAAGCAGATCTCTAACCGTCCAAACAGGGCCCTAGAAATCCAACCCAAACCTATTTCTACCCAGAAACCAAAACCTCAAACACCATATGTCTCAAAGAACAAGTTTCTAGAAGTAATCCAAATGGAACCATCCTACTGGGATAATAAACCAACCAAGGTTCCTGTGAAGATCTTCCCCAAAGACTTCAAAGGACGACAATTTCATTTCAAACCACATTCTCCAACTAAATCCCAAAATTTTTATGAGTTTATTCTACTTGATTCAAACTCTATTTCCATCAAACACTATAAGAGTCCAAAAGACCCTGAGTTTATTACTCATTCAACCATCCAGATTCTCAAGGTGATCACCCCAGCAGAATATGGAAATCCAAATAAAATAACCAAATTTTCCCAGCCTTATGATCCAATTGGATATAATTATTGGGACTATGAATTAGCCTGGACCAATGTCTTCTTCATGCAAAATAAAGAAAACAAACATTCATGGTTAATTTACTTTAAGCAAAATATCCAATATAATTTCCCGCAATGGTTTAATAAATGGTGGGATTATTTTGAACCAATCCTTGATATCCTTCCTCCACAAGTCTTTGAAGGAATGACAATCTTTTCCAAAAAATTCGACAATCTGGCAGATCCCTTTCCAATAGATCTGCATTTTTTCTCAAAGTTCTCTCTGGCATGGATATTTTCATGGCAGTACAATTACGGCGAGAAAACAGGCATCAGACTACCATTACTCAGGAGACAAGCTTTTGTTAAATGGTGGATAGAATTTGATGCCTCAAGAGCTTACCCAGAAAATGTCAAGCTCTGGTTTAAAAAAAAATCCAAAAAACATCAAGCCAGCTGATCCAGAAACCTCCCTTTTCTTGAATCAAAAGGCTCAAATCACAGCAGCATTAGCAGCATCAACCAGCAAAGAAAATTTTGCAAAGAATTTGCAAGGTATTCTTCAATTACTCCAAGAAGAAGTTGAAAGTTCTAAACAGAAGACAGGTTCTTCATCTCCTTCTATCTCTTCTTCAGCAGAAGACTATATATATATATATATATATATATATATATATATATATATATATATATATATATATATATACGTGAAAGCATTAAATGCAGAAAATCATAACTATACAAAAGATGAAAGCGTTAAATGAGGGAAATCATAACCATACACATGTCGTTGTACATAAAACGACTGCAGAAATGATTTTACCTATATATATATATATATATATAAATTATTTATCCAGCTGCACGTCCAGCAATAAATCTTATATCGTTGATTGGTTATAATTTTCCGCATTTTATGTTTTTACCCATCTTTATGTAGTTATGATTTTTCTAATTTATTTATTGGACATCAAACTGTAAGAGAAATATATATATATATATATATATATATATATATATATATATATATATATTTGTTTTTTAATTTTTAACGAAAGATTTTCAAAAGGTTCAATGAAAAAAAAGATTTAAGCCTAAGCTTCAATACCTACGGAGCCATTGCACATATTTTCTCGTGTTTAACTGTCCCCAATTTATAAAGTATAAATTTTTTTATTTTTTGGTTTCCCAAGAGTAAAACTTAGTAGAATAACACTAGTACTTGTAAGATTTAAAACACGGACACAAAAATTGTTTCTGCAAAACTTTCTTTAAAAAAACAAATTCGCCGGTGCTGCTCATGAGCTCATGCCATTAAATATGTAGATATAAATAAATTTTTTTGAATCCGCCACTGATAGAGTCCCTTAAATATTTTGACAAGAGTTTGATTCCTAATCGTGTGAATGGAAAAAAGACTTTGGTAGAATAGGCTATATCCACTTCGATGAAATGAGGACCTCGAAAGGGGTGGAACATATTTCTGGCAATGGACGTATGGTGTCATTGAGTCCTCTTAATTATGATCCCTATTACAGATCCTGAATGTTGACACATGTTCTATTCCAAGAGCTTTATACAGTTACTCATATTCAATATTTGAGACATGCAATATGAACAAGATAAAATATGCTTTTATTTATAAAATTTATAGTACATGGGTCCATCTGACTCTCATAATGTCTGTAGGACACCTATGTACTAACATAAGATCCTTCATCTCAAACTTTTTGGTGAGAAATTTCTTGGTTTCATATAATAAGCCTATATCGCTGCTGGCAAATAATCAATATATAGATCAATTCAATAACAATACTTTAATGACTATTTTATCTTTTTCTTTCCTAATTTATCGAAAAAATATTCTATCTAAATAACTATTTTAACAAATTGACATTGAATTAAAATTATTATTTTAAATTAATTTGAAATTCGACATTTAATTCATTGAGCAAAATAATAACTAACAACGTAAATAATTCTAATTATTTGTTGATCTTTCGAAATTATATAAATTTAAAATCATTTAATTTATTTCCAACAATGTTAATTTGATAATTCATTTTTTATTTCCTAATTTTTCAAAAAAAAAGTGTACATGTAAATATTTATTTTGATAATTTGACCAAATTAACATTAAATTTACATTATTATTTTGGCATTGAATTGAAAGTTGATATTGAATTCCAAATTGACATGAAATTCATGGTTTTTAAAAATATTTAGCACCATTAATGATCCTAATTTTTCTGACGCAATCTATTAGAATTCTTACCACTTTTAAATTTATTTGATTTGTTTTTTTAATGTTTGTCTTTACAAATTAAAAATTTGGTCCAACCAATAAATTTCTGGTTCAACCCGTTAAATCGAATTTATATAGAACTATATAATAAGGAAAAAAAAGTATCATTTTAAAGGACACAAGTTTGTGTTCTTTTAAGTGATTTACATAAAGCATGACCGGTTATACTTTTTGTAAATTTGAAAAATTACTTTTTTTTTTCTCTCTCCCCAATCACATTGTTGATGTGTAAAGTGAAAAAAATAGTAACTTTTTAAATTTACACAAAGTATGACCGGTTAAATTTTGTGTAAGTCACTAAAAGGACACAACTTACATCCAATACTAAACCCATATAATAAATATAATAATATATGTCTTTTAACATCAAAGTCGTAATAACCTAGTGGTAAGTGTTGTTGACAACCTATTTGATCCTTGGAGAATGCAAGATTTAAAATATTTTAGGCAGAATTTCAAAACTAGTCCATTCAAAAAAATGTGTACCGGCTGAATATCAGTTGAACCGTGGTTTATAATTGGGTCACCAATTTGATACCGTGTTAATTGCACAACTGATTCGCTACGTGAATAGAACCACTCCATGGTCCACCGGTCTTGCTAGCGGGGTCAACAGGATTGCAAGTGTGGCATATTCCATTTTTACAAATAATTTGAAAAAACATGACACAATAGCAATCTATCCAAGGATATTTTAAGTTACAATAGTTTAATGATAACTCTCCTAGTATATGTAAACCTTAAACATATATTATCTATTTTATTTTCTTATATTTTTCCATAAAGTAAATATTTAAAAGGTTTATTTTTTTCTTGCAATAGAAGATAAATTTATCTTCTATAATAAGAGATTAAATTATTTCTTACAACAACAAAAATAATATCATTTTGTAGAGATAAATTTATCTCTATACATAACAAACACTTTTCCGACTGTAAAATATATAGGATATCAAGTTAGTTATATGAAAATTTTATACATCAATTTGATATATCAATGTTAAAAATAAACACAAATTTTATGATTAAATTAATGTTCAAATACACGTTGAGGGACTGAAATAATATTTTGAATATCAAATATGAAGGATTCAGATTCGTTTAATGTACCTTATAAAGAGGATAAGATAGGATAATCTATTTTATCATGTTCTTATCCCTTGTTTGGTGAGTTCAACGAATAGGATAAATTGTATTAAAAAAAAAACAAAGAATAGGATAAATTTATCAGGTTGAGTCATTTTATTCTGCCGCTCAAAGCCTGATAATTTATTCCAAAATTTAATTTTTTTTGTTTCCCAACTCATCTCTGAAAAATGAAAGGATCCTTCTGCATGCACGTCAACTGGAACCGATAGAGAGACAGTGAGAAAAAGAGAGAGAATAGAGAATCAGAAATCTGAATGGCGAGGGAGCTCAAGAAGAAAGCGAAATAAGCATTGTTTGACGACGACTTTGCTGTTGTCGTTGATCTCTATTCTCAAGCCATCCACTTGGATCCCAACAATGCCATCTCTTTGCCAATAGAGCCTAAGCTCATATTAAGCTCAACGCTTCCACTGGTCTATGCTTTTTCTCTATATATTATTCACTTTCTCACACATGTTTATTTACCCCATCCATTAATTCATTCATATTTCCATGAGCAGCGGTTTTTGATGCAAACAAAGCTACTCAGTTGAACAGATTCGTCAGTACAAATTTGACTAAGAAAATATAAATTATGATTTTACAATTTTTTTATATGAGGTATTTTAATCCATTCACTTTTAAACACATGATAGAATAACATAACTCTATTAGACTAGTGCATATCAAACACGGGATATTATACGTGCTTATCTAGTCTATATCATTTTCTATCATTATCCAATTCTTTTATCCTATCTGTACTTATCGTCTATCAAGCACCGACACTTCAAAAATCTTGACGTGTCGTGTCTGACACTTCTCGACACTCTCCGACACTCAGACACTCCAACACGCGTTATAGAAATTCAAATACAGATTCAAAGGTTGCGTTGAGTTTTTAGTTCCAACTATTAGATTCGTTGGATTACGATTACCATTTTATTGAGTTTAATATAAATATTTGTGATATCTTATGTTTCTTTGCAAAATTGATGAATATTATAAGTTTAGTTTCATTTTTTTGTTAAATTATTGAATATTAAATATAATATACACTACATAAATTAAAAATATTATTTAATAATCAAAATGTGTCCTAACGTGTCGAAATCTAACATTTTTTAGAATTAACGTGTCGGAGTGTCGTGTCGTATCGTGTCACGTGTCCCGTGTCAGTATCGGTACTACATAGCTTACCTTATGCTGTGGCTCTAAATTAATGTCTAAAATTTTCTCCAAAAAAAAAAAATTAATGTCTAAAATTTGTAAGGACCGACTTAATGTTTCATATATTTTTTAAAAACTAATTTTATTATTTACTTAATTTTCTTATTTTCAATTTAATCCCTATAATTTTCACTCTTATTTTGGTCACTGTGTTAGTATCAACACGTTGGCTTTCACAAAAAACGGTGCCACCTCAGCATCTGTTTGACGCATTAGACTACAAACTAACACAGTTATAATCATGATTAATAACTAGGTCCACTTTACAAATGATTGCAACTGGATTGATTTGAAAAATAAATAAATAAAGTATAGGAATTAAATTGAAAAAAAAGTGAGGTGTAACTTATAAGAATCAAATGGATAATTCAACCATTTTTTTTAGGGGATAGGTTATTTTGCCTACTCCCAATTTGCCTACCTTTGCCTACCTCTTTCATTATCGTTCAATTACGATCTCATCCAATGGTCAATATTCGCAATATAAAATAAGTCTTTTTTTCTCTTTCTTTCTCCTCACTTCCTTACACACCATTTCTCTCTCCTTAGCTTTCTCTCTTTCTCGGTGGTCAATTTTGAAACCTTACAATACTCTGATCAAAAAAGAACAAAAAAACACATATCATCGACAACTATCAGGAGCATCAAGAGCCATGGGCACGCCAAGGAGCATCAAGAGCCATGGGCACGCCAACACCCACTGCAGCGGTTGTATAAAAGCAGCACCTCACGTTTGGTGCCCTAATTCTCAAATTCCAATTCTCGATTTACCACCAAAAATTGTCACTAGAAGAAAGCAGAAGCAGAGTTTCATTTTCGTTAACTCTCTTCTCTGCAGCGTAGCTGTTTATCTCCATTGTTACCACATGATTAAGAACTCCCAAAGATCAAGAATACTGTTAAGAAAAGTTTCATCATAAAACAATTGATCACATCGTGCTCTTCCTTATTTAATTCAATTGAAGATCAACTCGCTGCAAACATATACTGTTAAGTAATTACTTGTTGCGAAAAATAAAAATCAGACCACAAATGTGTAGACAAAAATGTGGATGGATGCAGAGGTGCCGATGGAAGATAATATGAATAGGTATAGGTATACAACTATAGCTGCTAATAACAGTACCTAATTAGATGTGAAATTCCCATAATTTCTTTCGTTCCAAACAGGTTTTGATCTTTGGGAAATCGAATTATGGACAGTGGGAATTTTGAGGTTTTGGAGGAAGTGAGGTTTCAAGATTGATGGTTGTCGATGGTATGTGCTTTTTGTTCTTTTTTGATCAGAGTATCGTAAATTTCAAAATTGACCGTCGAGGAAGAGAGAAAGCTAAGGAGAGAGAAACTGTGTGTGAGGAAGTGAGGAGAAAGAAAGGGAGAAAAAGACTTATTTTATATTTCAAATATTGACCGTTGGATGAGATCGTAATCGAACGGTAATGAAAGGAGTAGGCAAAGGTAGGCAAATTAAGAGTAGACAAAATAACCTATCCCTTTTTTTAGATATTCATATGCAATTTAACATACCTTTACATGTCAGTAACTTCTTCTTTTTTGGAATTCCTGTACATATAGCAATTTTCTTTGCAACTTAATGTAAAAATTAATCATGATACAATGTTTTAAAAATTGAGCAAGTGACTGAAATGTTAATGAGAGAATTCTATGGGTTTAAATCCTAATCGATAAACTGTAAACCATACAAATGAAATGAGGTATAAGTTCTAGAATGGAGAGGTATATAGCAAGTTAAATTACAGGCAAAACGATCTCAGTGGGATTCGATCCCGAATACCACTTGAATTGCTTTGGGTTAAACGAAGATTTTACTTGAAATTTAAACATAATATGTAAGTAAATAAATCATGAAAAGATAAAATAAAGCACTTATGAAATATCTCACGATTTATATTTATCAAGTATCCCAAACAATATGAAGTGGTTCTATACTCTCATTGTATAAATAAATAAAAATTTGTTTAAGGACTTGAGGCATTTATTTTAGGATTTCTCTTTTCTCATGTCACATGAGATATTATCTCTCATGTCATAGATACAATAAGTGGTGGATCCCACCACTTATTAAAAAAGAAGAAAAAATAAAAAGAACAACACGATTTTCCATGTCTCATAACATGAGAAAACTATCTCATGTTACATAAGAAAATAATTTCCCTTTATTTTATCTCTTTAAAAAAAGTATTTAAAAAAAAAGATAAAAAGGAAAATTGATTTGAACTACCAAATTCCTGAAAATAGTAATTGATTTGAATAATCCATGCAGCGTGCATCTGCTTAGACAATTTTGTTTTATTTTTTATAGCAAACGAATTTTAGAGATGGACTGAATTAGCTGTTTTCAATTTCCATTTTTAAACAAGTTTTCAATTTCTTCAATCCAACCAAATTTCCATTTTTCAAATCATGCCCAGTGCGAATTTCCCTTGGATTGAAACTTATGTACTAACGCATGAAGTTGGTAATTTGGTACACTAACTAATTACCCAGTATATGCTCCAGCATATTCTCACTAGTAAGCACCACTAGCACACCACAGAATAACGCAGAAACTGAAGCAAAAAGAAACCTTGTTTTCCAATTTCCAAAGCGGGCATAATCGCATGTCATCCACTCTTTTTCTTGAACAACGCCAACATATACCTCAATGACAGCCAAATTTCATAAAGTTGGAGAGTGAATCAAAATAGCAGTACCTCTCAAGAATGTAATCATACATAATAAAAGTATCTCATACATGGAAAAACTTATTTCTATCTCAAACAAAATTAGAACACTCTTCCACAGTTGCTCCATTAACTACTGTGTTGAACGAATTTGAAATGATGAAACAACTTAACCATCTGACAATAATTATTGCCAAAAGTAAACTTTACTTAAGTGAAAACGAAACTTGAAGGCAGCTAGTTGACTACATCAAGAACCAGCTTGCGAGACTTTAGAACTGACCACCTCAAGCGGCGGTAATAGGCAGCTTGAAGTAGTGCTAGGGACAGTACGAAGATCCATTTAAATCCCATCTGCATATAACAGCAAGTGTCGTCAGAATATAGGATAATAGGCCCATTTGGATAGATTTTTTTTTTTAAAAAAAAAAATACTTTTTATGCAAAAAATTTAAAATGATTTTTTTTCAAAAGCCAAAGCTATTTTGCGTTTGGATCAATATCAAAGAAGCATTTTTAAGTAAAAGCCAGTATTTTGGCTTTTTTCAAAAGCCAGAAATCTTGGCTTCCAAAATAAGCACCATTTTCAGCTTTTTATCTGACTTTTGTTTTTTTTCAAAAGTTGCATCCAAACACAACAGTTTAGTCTTTAATTGATCTGCTGGAAAAAGGATATCAAAGGAAACAAACCAGTTTTCTCTCTTCCATCTCAGGTTCCGCGGCCCAAGTTAAGAATGACACAACATCTTTCCCCATCTGCAGCAAAAAATAAAATAAAATAAAAAACATGACAACATTCTTTCCAAGCCCATAAATGATGCATTTCATTTTACTGAAACCATTCATCCAGAAAACAAATTTAATACCTGAGCTTCTGTAGCAGGCGTACCATCTTCATATTCAACAGCACCATCATTAAGCATTTTAGGCATGGCAATTGCTCCACCAGGAAAATAAGGATTATAGTGAAGTCCCTCTCTAATCTACATTATTATTTAAACATAGCCATAAATAAAAGTTTAAGAACAAAATATTGGCATATTGATAAGGGGACAAAATAATCATATGAACTTTTACCAAACATTTAGATTTTATGAGAATTACCGATTGTAGGGGACAAAATAATGAAGCTCATCATTACATGGTGAATATCCATATAAATATATGACTGAGAACTAGAGTCACACACACACACACATGTAGTAACTAGAAAGTGGAGTGTTTGTTGTGAGAAGCTACATGAGTGAATCTTGACTATTAGATCTCACATGGATGGTCAAGAATAGATTTTATTTAAAGGTCACATATCACTTAAATAAATCACTTGCATTTATGTTTTAATTTTGACTATGCATGACCAATCCAACTGTCAAGATTGCATCCTCTTGTCTCTCACTCTCACAATAAACACTATAATTATATATATATATATATATATATATATATATATATATAAGATCGACTTACACCTATTCTTAGAAGTTGATTTACTTGTATCCAATGACTCACGTAACTAACAAATTAGACCCGTAAGATATAAGTTGGATGAACGGTCAACATTGAATGTAACTTACACTAGTGTAAAATGATTTTGCCTCATATGAAGTGAGAAGAGCTAATCTTGACCATTCAATATGTATATGAACAAGATTGCTTTTACTTAAATCTAATATTGAAAAGCCATGTAAAAATTGAATGGTCAAAATTAGCTCCTCTCAGAATATGCTTTATTATTGAGGAATCCTATTGAATCAGAAAATGGCATATATGATATGCAAGGGAAATCATGCTTAACATCAAAAGGCATACTATGAGCTATCTATGAGGCGCTGTACAAAAAAGAAATCTCAAGATAGCTTTTCAATGGTCCCCACCCCTACACCCTGCATCAGGAACATGTTCATTAATAGGCACATAAAAGGGAAATGAAAAATAGAATAAAATTAAAAACCGTATTTGTATTTGACAGTGGTTGACTGGGCTTACACTTATTTCAAAACCAAATAACAGATTTGCAACACATTTTATTTCAGTTCAGAAGCAGGCATCAGGATGCCTAGCATTTTCCATCAGACAACTTCAGCAAAATGCACTAAAAGTTACTTTACTAAATAAAAGATAAGATTTAAGAAAGATAATAAATAAGAATTTACCGAAACACCAGCAGGAGGGTCACGATAACCGGTTAGAAGGGCAAATACATAGTTCTGACCATTGTGACGGGCCTGGAAAATCAAGAGAGTAAATATATTTCTGGCATACATACATAGAAAATTCTAGAGACATTACTATCAAATAATTGGCATTACTTTGGTAATAAGACTTAGATCTGGGGGATAAGCTCCTCCATTAGCAAACCTAGCAGCTGATTCATTTGCATATGGCTGAGGAAAACGATCGCTGAGTTTACCAGGGCGGGTAAACATCTCACCCTCATCATTAGGGCCATCAACCACCTCAATCTCAGCTGCCATAGCCTTTACCTCATCTTCTGTATAAGCGACACCAACCAAATCACGGTACGATATCAAAGACATAGAATGGCAGGAAGCACAGACTTGTGTATAAACTTGATGACCACGACGAATCCTGCTCATGCAACATTAACTGAAAGCATTTAGACATCAATTACTATTAAATAATTAATGTTAATATAGCATTAATGTGACATCTGTTTTAAATACATGATAGCAGCAGAACATGTAATTCACCTATATGAACCCTGCCACGGAAAATGACCTTAAAGAAGGGAAAATTGGAAATAATTTCTTTTGCAGAATTAAGAGTTGAAACTATTTTGGCAGGAAAACCATAATCTAGCAATCAAAGATACAAATGTCATCACATTAGTCCTTGCCCCATGAGGCAAAAGTTACAGATAGGATTCCTCACGGACCGTGGGCGTTTGGATGAACGAGATGTCGTTTATGGTCATTGAAGGACATATTTGATGTCACCTATAAATGGAGGACCAATGTGATGACACTTGTATCTTTAAAGGTCCAGAATAATTATTCTCTAATAAATATTATAATCAACATGTAGTAAAGAGTCACAGACAAGAACCAAACCATCAAAGACGTATGAAATAACAAGGCAAAAGAGGAAGAATGAATTGCTGATCTAAGGATGGGATAAATGATAAATCAAGGTCAATTAATTAAAAAGGAAATAAACCAAATACATATTACCTATAATCCAGCAGGGACATGATTGAGTGTAATTAGTTGCTAACTTAGCAAATGATATTGTTAAGAAAAAAATAGAAGGGAAAATTCAAGTCAAACTCACGAAGCATGATCATATGAACTGAGGATGCCCTTGTGAGGCCATGGATACTTTGGACATGCCAGGCCATGCTCGGCTTCATCAGCTGATGCTGTTGTTGCAAAACTCAAAATCCCTGACACACCAGCTCCAATTAATGCAAGTGCTCTTAAGGACCTGCTGCCAGTAGAGCCAGCATCATCTTTCTTTGCTATGATGGATGACAAAAAGGAAGGGTTCTGCAGTGAGTATAGAGCAGCTATTAGCAAAACACACAACCAACTTGTTCCATGGGATGCAAATTTTTATCAACTTATTGAAACCTTACAAGAAGCATGAATGTCCACATAAGTATGTACAAGGGTCCAGCTTATATTAGATCCTATTAGTTGGAATTGGACCTAACTTCTCAGCCCTCTTAATGAGGAAGAAAAAAAGCTAATACATTGAATAACCATATGAAATATATCCAGATAAATCAGTATTGGAAGTCAGAGATTTGCATTTCATAATCAAAAGCCATTTTGCGAAAACCCCCAGCTTTTATTCTACGGATCTCCATTTTGGGTCATGGAGGCCTAAAGGGTCCTAAAAAGATAAATACCCCTAAAAGCATCAAATTAACATGAAGAGAGGGGCCAACGCTTACAGTAGATTGAGGCTGGAGTTTCCTCCTCAATAACTGCTGAATAATACCTCCAGCCATCTCAGTCCACACTGTAGATCATTCACAAAAACACACCTTGATAATAAATAACTTCATCCAACTAAGTAATAGATATAAAGTCATAAAAATAAGCATAAGGACAATAAAGAGGATAACATCGTGAAACAAGCGTGAATTGCAACAGATATAATTGAAAGTTATAAATAGTTCACCAAATCTCATCTGCAATGAACAAGACGAAAACTAGCAATGAAAATTGCCACAAGAAATGCTATCGCACTTATGCTGAGATGATCTATCAAGCAAAACAGCTTTCAACATTTCATAAACAGGTATGTAGCTTTAAAACCCGATGCATATCATTAGCTGGACAAATTTCAATCACTAGGTTCATATTTCTTTATAAAATACATAACAACAAACAAAACCCTAGACAAAGGTAAACGAAAAAAAAAAAGACCAGATGCTCTTAATTGCCAACGAACCATGGATATAATGGTTACCTTACCCATTAAGAACACGGGTATAAACAATAGAGAATCCTAGACACACGAGATAACATAATAATAATAAAGGAAAGGTTATACTTACAACCTAACCTATTTTTGTTTACAATATTTTACAACCATATCTTAACAGTTGATTTCCGTCAATCAACGGTTATCATTCATTGCAAATTAAATATTAATTAATGAGTTTAATTTGCAAAAATAATAACCGTTGATTGACGAAAATAACGGTTAAGATATGATTGTAAAAGGTTGTAAAAAAAAAAAGTGATAAGTATAACCTTCTCCTAATAATAATAATAGAACAAGAACAAAATGCAAAAGATATAAAGCTTAACAAGCACAGCAACTGCGAGAGAGGGAGAACAAAATATACTGTTTTATGAGATGACACCGGCTATCTACTAGATAATTTTAATCGGCGTATTTCCAGAATCCAGATTATGCAATCATCAATTACTAGTTCTCTCACAATTATCATACGTGATACAACCATATTAAAAATTCTCATAAGGTCTAAATCGTGATTTTAGAATAACACACTTCAAATTCTAAACAACATGTACTTATTAAAATAAAAATAAAAAATAAAAACGGAGCCTAAACAATACAAACGCAATTCGAAATGATTATGAGAAAATAGAAAAACCTAGAATTGAAGAGTGGGGAATAACAGGATAGAAAGGAAGAGGAATAATGGAATAGAAGGGAACTCACGAAATGGAAGCGAAGACGAAGCTTGAATGGTCAAAGGGCACAATTCTCTCTCTCTCTCTCTCTCTCTCCCAGATTCAATTGAAGAGAACAACACCAACAAAGCCAACAGGAGCAGCCACTGAGTGAGAGGACCCACTCATCAGATCAGTAATGCGACACGTTCTGTACTCGCCACCACAATTGCTCCCAAATTTTGGGCTTTTCTTTATGGGCCTCGTGCCACAATCTGTTGCAGCCCACGTATCTTGCTTCATTTTTTAAGGCTTGCCATAAAAAAGTGCAGTTCAAAAAAATAAAAAATCCAAGTGGTTTATTTTATTTTATTTTGCATCATTTAGTTTTAAGTTTTGAGGTAACTTTTGTCCCGGAGTGTTACGCACAATTAGGGGTGTAATTGGGTCAGGCTGGCCTGACCTAACCTACAGCCCGGTCTACGTTGAAAAGTAGAGTATACTTAGACTGATAAAAAAGCTTTTTTAACAAGTAGGTCATGGGCCAATTTTATCAAGTCTGGCCTAAAGCCTTGTAGGCTAGCCTATTTATTTTTTAAAAATAGAATAAAATAATATATTTATTTTAGGTGGCTTTATTTAATGCTTACTAGTGAAATTTATATCTCGTGTAAAAAAATGCAGCAATTTATGAACAAATTAATAACTTGTAATGTCAAGCGAATATTTTAAAAATTGTTAAAAATATTTTTAAAAAATTTTAAATTTTTTTAAAAATATATCACTAGGGAGGCTTACAAGGCCTGAAGGCCATATAAGGCTCTCTAATTTTTAAAAATAGGCTAGACATGGCCTATAAATAAAGTCTTTAGTAGGCCAATAGGCCAGATAGGCTGAATATATTTTTACGTAAGTTTAGGCCAAGAAGGCCAAAGTCCGGCCCAGCCTGGCCCATTTACACCCCTACGCACAATTACAGGAAATTGTGAGTAATTGTAACGTAGTTATGGTTTTATCCAACAAAATGCTTATTTAGTAGCAGACTTTTTGTCTTTTTTTTTCTCTAAAGATGCTTAGATCCTGTTTGGGGTATCTTTATTTTAAGTTAAAAGTTATTTTTAAGTTGAAGTTAAAAAAAAGAGCCTAAAAAATAAAGTTAAAAATTATTTGGTAATTGTATAAAGTTTATTCTTAGGGTTTTGAAAGGAGGGGACGAAATGAGCTTAAAAAATAAAGTTAAAAGTTGTTTGATAATTTTATTACGGTAAATAATAAAATTTATAAATAAAAATTTAAAATAAGAATATAATTGAAAAATGAATATGAGAACTCTTAAATCTAACATATATTTTTTAAAAAAACTCTTCATTGGAGCGTTTAATTTTTAGCTTTTTTCTATATTGAATAAAAAAGCTCTTTTTATAATAAGAAATTTTGTAAAATTATATTTGGGTAGACTTTTATAATTCTAAAAATGTAAGAAGAAAACTAGAAAAGAGGTAAAATCACTTTTGACTTTTGTGGGAGACAATAAAGGAAAGGTGGTTTTGACTTTGTGAGAGACAATAAAGGAAAGGTGGTTGCCCATTTTATACTTGGAAGGTAGTTCTCACTTATTAGTATAGTCCCCATCTATCAATTTTAACATCTCATTCTCATAGTGAAAATTCATATAGTATTTTATGATTATTTCTGCAATTTTGTGTATAGAGAGATGTATTATCTAATCTCAAGATAAATGTAATTTTGCTCTCATTATATATAGTTGTAAGTTATTTTACTTAGTGAACATTTTTATACTTTTTCCCATGATTGTCCCCTTATTAGTTGAGGGTTTTCCATATTGCATGGTACATCTATTTCTAATTTTTCTCAGAGGGAGGATATTCTTACTACTAAAATTTTCTACTACTAACTTACTACCTATATAATCACCATTGAATCAAAGAGAGAGAATGCTATAAAGTTTTTGAAAAAAGAGAAAATGTTGATCCAATAGTGATTAGATAGGTAGTGAGTTGGTAGTAGAAAATTTTGGTAGTAAGAATATCTCTCCTCTTTTTCTCAACTATATTTTAGTTGTGTGATCATAATTCTATGATCATGACATCCAAAATGAGCAAGAACCATAAATTATTTACAAAAATACTTTATTGCTTAAGTGTTGAAACTTTAAAGCCCTAACTAACTTCTTCAAATAAACTTTGTCAAAAAATTTGTCTGCAAATCATATATTCAGCCCGAGGTAACATTACAAATTTATATACACAGAGAGAGTAAGTCTTGCCTAAATAATTACTAAATCAAAACCTATGATTAGAGACCTATAATTACAAAGAATCGCTAAACATACTCCTAATTTACAAATCATTCCTAATTTATAGCTCATTTAATCACTCCCCCTCAAGTTGGTGCATAAATATTTTGAATGCCCAACTTGTCAAGTGAGCTGTAAAATGCTTTGCTAGCTACCGCCTTTGTTAAGATGTCCGCTAGTTGGTCTTCTGATCTCACAAGTGGAAGGCAAATAATCTTTGAATCTAGATTTTGCTTGATGAAGTGACGATCTATTTCGACATGTTTGGTTCTGTTATGTTGGACTGGGTTATGAGATATATCAATAGCTGCCTTGTTGTCACAAAACAACCTCATTTCAGATTATAAGGTGAACCCCATCTCTGATAGGAGCTTTCAAAGCCAAAGTAGTTCACACGCACCTTTAGCAATTCCTCTAAATTCAGCCTCAGCAATAGACAGTGCCACTATCTTTTGTTTCTTACTCCGCCAAGTGACTAGGTTGCCTCCAACAAATGTAAAACAACCTCCGATTGATCTCCTATCATAAGTGCTCCGGCCCAATCTGCATTAGTGTATCCTTCAACTTCCAAATGGCCATTTTTTTTGAAAAACAATCCCCTACCCGGCGAAGTCTTCAAATATCGAAGTACACGTAATACCTCATATCAGGTCTAGTGTGAAATAAGTATATTAGCTTACCTATCAGCCTTTGATATCTTTCCTTGTTGGTTGGTACCTGATCTGGATATTCTCCAAGTTTGTGGCTTTGAACTATAGGTGTATCTGCAGGTTTATAGTTGACAGAGAAATATTCCCTCCTTGGAGCGTGCCACTTCAATTCCAAGGAAGTGTCTTAGACCACCCAGGCTTTTCATTTCAAATTCCTCAGATAATTTTACTTGGAGTATAGCAATTTCTGTTGAGTCATTTCCTGTAATTATCATGTCGTCCACATAAATTATTAAGGTTGTAATATTACCTTGGCATCTCTTTAGGAACAATGTGTGATCTGAATTGCTTTGAGCATATCCATATTTTTTCATAGCTGCTGCAAAGTGACCAAACCATGCTCGAGGAGATTATTTTAGGCTATACAAAGATCTTTTAAGTTTGCAGATTGTATTATTTTTCAGTCCTGGAATGGAATATCCTGGTGGTATATCCATGTAAATTTTCTCCTTTAGATCTCCATGGAGGAAATCATTTTTCACATCAAATTGATGGAGCGGCCCATCTAAATTTGCTGCAATAGTACCCACACTGTGTCAAATTTAGCTACTGGAGAGAATGTTTCTTGATAGTCAATACCATATGTTTGAGTATACCCCTTTGCCACAAGTCTTGTCTTGTACCTCTCTACAGATCCATCTGTTTTGTATTTTACTGTAAACACCCATCTGCATCCTATAATCTTCTTTCCAACTGGAAGTTCCACTAGCCTCCATGTATTATTTTTCATGAGAGCAATCATTTCCTCCTCCATTGCTTTAACCCACTTTGGGTCTTCTAGAGCTTCTTCAACCCGATTTAGAATATGGATTGAGGATACATTGGAGACGAATGCCTTCAAGGATGGTTATAGTTTTTCTATTGATACATAATTTGCAATTGGATAGGTGGATCATTTTTCTCCCATATCTGGAGAATATCTATTTGGAGGCTTTCCTCGATTTCTCTTGTCAGGTAATTTGAATCTCACAGGACTGTTAGAACTAACAATATTCTTAGTGTTAAGGGAACTTACCTCAAGTTTATCCACTGGAGATTGGTTTGGTACTTGACAAGGGATGGGTTGTTCTATCCTAGGCATATCATCACCTTCTAACTTGGCTTCAATGTGTCCAACATGTTCATTAGTCGTATCTTCAATGAGGGTATAAGTAATATGCTCGGCAGCAATAATGTCTTTAGTAGCATGTTCAGTAACAATTGTATCTATCTTAAGAATATTTAAATTCTCATTCTCTCTAGATAAAGTTCCTCCTCCAGATGTCCCTCTAACTATTTTATCTAGTTCCATAACAATATTTGTCTCCCACCAATTTAGACTTTCTGTGCTAGCCTCCCCCTGGAAGGATGAATTGGAATCTGAGAAAAAAAATCTGTCTCAACAAAGGTCATATCTATGGTAACATAGGTTTTGCAAGTAGAGGGGTGGTAACAACGGTAGCCTTTTTGGTGAGTTCCATATCCTAAGAATAAGCAGCGGAGAGCACAAGGGTCAAGTTTGGTTCGATGAGTAAGGGGTACATGCACAAATGCGTTCGATGAGTAAGGGGTACATGCACAAATGCCACACAACAGATTGAGGATAAAAGGTAAAGGAACATATGCATTTAGAGCTTGATAAGGTGTATGGAAGTTCAAGACCTTAGAGGGCATATGGTTAATCAAGTGTACTGCAGTGGCGACAACACTGTCCCAAAATTTTGGAGGAACATGTTTCTCAACTAAGAGGGATCTAGCAGTCTCAAGAATGTGCCGATTTTTCCTTTTAGCTACCCCATTTTGTTGGGGTGTACCAGGCATGAGTACTCATGGATCATACCTTGTTGCTGAAAAAATTCCTGAAGTGATGCATTCATATATTCTCCACCATTGTCACTTCGCAATACTTTTATTTGTGCTCCAAACTGAGTTTGAATCATCATGTGAAAGGCTTTAAACAAAGCAGTGACTTCAACTTTGCTTTTCATTAAGTAGAGCCCGGTCTTCCTAGTAAATCATTTACAAATAATACAAACCAGCGGTTTGTTGACATACCAATAATAGGTGAAGGTCCCCACACATCTGAATGGATCAAAGAAAATGGAATATAACTTTTATTGAAGCTTATTGGAAATGGCGCTCTATGACTTTTGGCCAAAATACAAGTATGACATGTAAAATTAAAATATGTCAAAGCAACAAATAAATAAAGAAGTAGCCTCTTAAGATAGGTAAAGGATGGATGTCCCTAACGATTATGCCACAACCAGATGTCTTTCTCCTTACTATGAACTGGTTTGTACATGGTTGACCCTGCTATGACTAACATCACCTATGTAGTACAACCCCCCTTTCCTAGTACCACAACCAATTATCCTTCGTGCGGATATCTTGAAAAAGACAAAGTGAAAGATACATGAGAACTATACAATTTAGATCTTCAGCTGCTTGCCCAACAGACAACAACCGAGTGGATAGTGAAGGAATAAGAAGTGTGTTGGGTAAGGTAAATGTGGATGAAAGTTCAACAACTCCCAAACCAATTACAGGGTGTTGATTCCCATTGGCATTGATAATCTTATTGCAGGGTGTTCATTCCCATTGGCATTGATAATCTTATTGCATCTAGGACTGCTTAGATTAGCTAAGTCTTGGGGGTCAAATGTCATGTGGTCCATAGCACCTGAATCAATAATCCATTTACTGGAGAGGGAATTGCTAGAAAAGAAGCTACAACCAAGATTACTTTCTAGGCAGTCAATATTACCTTCCATGCCAAGATGTGTCTTACTTGATTGCGTGGATCTGGATTCTAAGGGTAATGGGACATCAGCAGTGGCCATTGGAGCTTTTCCTTTGTTTTCGGCCTGCTTGCAAGCTTTCAAATATTTCCACCAATCTGGGTAACCGTGAATTTTAAAGCATGTTTCTTGTGTGTGTTTCCAATTTCCACAATGTGTGCAGCCTCCCCCTATCTGTGAGAATTGTTTGGAGTTTGAACCGGAGCGCCCTATTCCTGGTTTAGAATTCTGCAAAGACAAGGATTATCCTTGTTAGTCACCTTGCCCTCTTTTGCTGCCATGGCTGCAATATCGTAGACGCTATGGTCCTTAGAGAGCATCACACTTTGTCGAACATCTTCTCTCCACACCCTTGCATATCTACTGTAGGAGACAGTTGCATCTGCAGTACATCAACTCTCACCTTGTCGAGGCGATCATCAAGCCTATCAAGGAATGTATAAACACAACCTTCCTGTAGAGCGACATTAAACTTCTTTATATCATCAGCAGAGAGCATCAGATTGGGGCGTCTAAAGTCAATATCCCTCCAAAAAGCTTGGAGATTATTATAGTAGGCTTCAATTAGTCCACCCTCTTGTCATATCCTTGTGACACGACACTTCAAGTCATAAACTTCAGACGCATCGGTACCGTTAAAGAAGGTGGTTGCAATCGCATCCCAAACTAATTTTGCAGTGGGGGTAGAGGATGAAGTTTCTAATTAAACTCGGGTCCATGGAATTAACCAGCAAGCCTTTCACGGCTGAATCCTCAATATTCCATCGTCGATATGTAGGACCTGTCAGTAATGGCACATGTATGTCGCCATTGATATAACCAAGTTTATCTTTCTCGGTGATAAACATCTCCACGACCTGGGACCAAAGGCCATAGTTTGTTCCATTCAGTTTCATAGCGATTTGCGATACAGGGGTGGATTCATGTGTTGCAGTAGTGTTGATCTGATTTTGAGAGAGTATTTGGGCAAGTTTAGTGGTAAGGTTTTCCAAAAAGTTTCGGTGGTGGCTTTTCATGTGTGTTTTCAGGTGTAGCAACTTTTGCTGAAGAATTAGTCATGGTGAGGGATTGGATTTTTTTATTTGGTTAGATTTGGGAGGTCGTATTTTGGTAGGTGCGATAAGCAAAAGAGATGGCGGAAACAAATTTCGAGGTTGAAGATGATGGTGGCTCTGGAAGTTTGGGGGGGGGGGCGATTGTTCAAGAGAGAAGAAGAAGAGAAGAAAAAAAAAATCTAGGTTATGTCAATTTTTGAAATTTAAGTCACAGGTTCTTAGACGAAACCTACTCTGATACTATGTCAAAATTTCTGTCTACAAATCATATATTCAGTCTGAGGTAACATTACAAATTTGGGATAGGTTATTCTGCCTACTCCCTTTTTGCCTACCTTTGTCTTCCCCTTTCATTACCGTTCGATTACAATCTAATCTAACAGTCCATATTTGCAAAATAAAATAAACTCTTTTCTCCCTTTTCTTTCTCCTCAATTCCTCCCACACTCTTTCTCTCTCCTCTCCTTTCTCTCTTCCTTTCCGCTATACCTATTTTTTTCACAACCTTTATCGCTGATGTTTGCCACCAGGTGAACGCACGGCAGTGTAGCTTCTTTTTTATGGAACTTCTCAGGTTTTTCGGAACTAATCCAACGATCCTTATAAGGTTTTTCGATTTTTTTTTGTTGATTACATATATTCCCAATTTCAATTTATCAATTTTTTTTCATCCTTATGAACACAAAGTATATCTTTGAATCCGGTTTGTTTACTGCACTTCGAAGAATCTCTATGCCCTTGCAATCCTGATAAGTTCCACACACAAAATCGTTGTACCTATTTGCCTATTCCCCAAAAATAAAAATCGCTGTACCAATTTCAATTTATCAATTTTTTCCCATGCTTATGAACACAAAGTATATCTTTGAATCCGGTTTGTTTACTGCACTTTGAAGAATCTCTATGCCCTTGCAATCCTGATAAGTTTAAAGTTCATGTTAGCATTATCCTTGGTATAAAACTATGAATACAAATAATAATTGAATAAAAAAGTGTTGAAGTACATAGTGAAGGCGATATTTGGAACATGTATTCAACCTCAACTGCCCAAACTGCAACCTAGTTTTAGGGAATACTAAAGTACCCACCTATATTTCAAGGGTAACGACAGTCAAGGTGAGTTTTCAAACATTCATTACTTGTTAGTTATATTTAACAGATTTGCAAACAATTAGATAGAATCAACAACCAACAAATGTGTAACAACTTACCTAAGTACAGTACCCTTACAGGTACTACAACAACTCTCCTAGATTGGATACGGTTAGCCATGCATATCAAATTTATGATAAAAACATAACAACTAACCTTTAATCAATGCTTCCCAAGTGGAGGTCTCAATTCTCCATATGTTGTAGGCAATACTTTTTCATCGGATGATACATTCAAAAGCATAAGCAATTCACCTGCAAACAAGAAAAGCAATGTTATAGATGATGTGATATGGATACTTGAACAAAATTTGACAGACTTTATACCAAACAAACAAAAAGTGGCAATATCATTCTTTAAACCTTCGGTTATTGAATAATCATAAGGCAAAAATGGAACATACCACCACTCAAAAAACCCTGACATGACTAAAGTTCACATCATCTTAACCTGTGGTACTTTCGTATTTATTGATGACTACAGGAATTGGGAAGAGAGAGATGCAGGAAGAGTAAAGAACAAAGATAAGTGATAGCAAAAAGAAACAAATAGATAAAATCTCATATTTACTTGTCCATAAAAATTAAAACTCAGAGAACATTAAAATCGGATTTATGGGTAGACCACCAGGAATCTTACTTCTAGAAAAATTACCAATCCCCTTTTAATAGGAAAACTCCAAATTATCCTAAAATTGTTAAAAAGCATAACCCTCCAATAATCTTTATTTACCAGGACATAGAATATGTCAAAACGATATAGTTGTTGATTACATATATTCCCAATTTCAATTTATCAATTTTTTCCAAATGCAAATCATCTATCTATATGTCTTGACACCCAGTTTTAATCAATATAGAAGGCCAGATGGATGATACAGGGACCAATTTTACACAACTTGGAGATATTGATGATGATCCAACATATTACATTGATTTCAGTGATGAGATTTAATATGACATGCCTCATGAAATGGAAGAGCACATGCAGAATGACTTAATTAATAGTATGTCAAATGTCCTTATGTTGACACCGACAAAGAATATTGATATTTCAATTGAGGTTGGAATGGAATTTTCTGAAAGGAAAGATGTAATAGACTTGTACAAAGCATTTGGTATGACAAAAGGTTTTGGAATCCGGGCACGACAAACCAAGAATTACATGAAGCTAATATGTGCTAGAGAGGGTTATCCAACACCGAAGACAAACAATGTTGGTGAAGTATGTGAAACCAAATCAAGGAATACATCATCATCAAACATATGGTGTAAAGCTTGTCTCAAGGCTTCTATGAATGGAGACACAAACATGTGGAGAATTACATATTTTGACGACAACATAATCATGTTTTGGTTACTCCGAAGAGTGTTCCATATATAAGATCATATAGGCAAATGCCTGATGTTGCTAGATCATTAGTTGAAAAATTCAATGACTCGGGCTTCCCCACTGGAAAGGTGGCCACCATCCTCAGAGGCCATGATTTATTGTTTGACAATCGAGATTGTTATAATCATATAAAAAATGTAAGGAGGAAAATATATGACGTTGGGGATGCGCAAGCCGTGGTACATTATTGTAATATACAACAATCAATGAATCGGAATTTCTTTTATTCGATCAAGTATGACGATGAGGATCGTATGGAAAGCTTTTTTTGGATTGATGCGAGGTCCAGACACTCATATGAGCTTTTTGGAGATGTCATCACTTTTGACACGACATATAGGACTAACAAATATGCATTTCCTTTTGGACCATTTGTCGGTGTGAATAACCATTTGCAGTCAATCTTGTTTAATTGTGCTCTATTAAAAGAAGAAACTGAAGATACTTTTGTGTGGCTATTTGAGGAATGGCTTCGAACAATGAATGAAAAACATCCAGGTGCAATAATTATTGACCAGGTATAATCAATTTAATTCCGTATTTTGAATTGTTTCATATATTAGTGATTGCATACTTACACATGTAGTTGAACTTGCAGGACAAGGAAATTATCAATGCAGTATCCAAAGTTTTTCGAAATACCAAACATCGATTTTGGATGAGAAAGTTTCCTGAGAAGTTGTCACATGTATACCAAGACCATGGGTCTTTCAAGAAGGAATTCAATGATTGTAACTACCAGTCCAATAGTATCGAAGAATTTGAAGACAACTGGCATCGTCTTATCGTTGAGTATCATCTTATTGGAGCGGATGCATTCACTTTATTCAATTAGATCATCTTGGATACCAATATTTAATTGTTCCACTTTTTTTGTCGGTATGCACACTACTCAGCGTAGCGAAAGCATCAATGCATTATTTGATGATTTTGTTACATCTGGCACTACATTGAAGGAATTTGTGGAGAAATACAACAAAGCAGTAGATGCTCGATACGAGTCATTGAAAAAGGAAAATTTTGAGTCCATGAACAAAGAAAGACGCTTGCAATTCAATATGCTATTGGAGGAGCATGCAGTAAAAGTGTATACACGTGCAATTTATGTAAAGTTTGTTACTGAGCTCTCTCATATCCTAAGTTTCTCCAAGGAGAAAATTAGGATTGATGGTGAATGGGTTTCATATCGAGTTTTTAATAGAAGAGACATAAAAGATTAAGCAACAGTTGAGATTCAGTTGGAAAGTAGAGAAACTAGGTGTTCATGTCTTTATTTTGAGTTCATGGAAATACTATGTCGGCATGTTCTTGCTATTTTTTTGTTGAAAATGTTGAGCAGATACCGGAACACTTCATTTTGCGACGTTGGCGCAAGGAAGAAAATGATGTGTTAAGTAAAGACAGAGAAATGTGTTTTTCTTAATACAGATGGATTGGTTCATAGCCTTCACCTAAGCTCTAAATGTAATAGACTTATTGAGCTTGCACAGAGGTCAGATGAAGCATTTCAATTTATTTAAGATGGTCTTGATTCTCTTGCTACATCTGCTGAAAAGTTTCCAACATATGAGGAGAGTAATGGTCTTAGGGATACTAATGTTCAGTGCTTGAATTCTCAACTAGAAGATTCTTCTATGATAAACTTGAAAGATCCTAACATTTCCCAGACGAAAGGCCGGAAAAGGATTCGTAGCGGGATTGACGAAGCATCAAAGCAATCCAGTATTTGTGGAAATTGCAAGAAACGAGGACATAATAAGCGCACCTGCAAAGAAATAAATATGCTTTGATTATAAATTTTTGTGTGGATTCAGTTCGTATTTATATTTCAATTGTTTCTGAATTGAATTATGATTGTACTTTTGTTTTTTTAATAAAGTTCAAGAAGTCATTACATACTTCTAGATAAATTATAATGCTTTGAAGTTAATGTGATGGTTACAGACTATGCGGTTATAGCTACTAATAGATGGTTACTGCATAAAGAATCCATTTGTATGGTTTATCTAGTTCATTCTCATTGTGTACTGGGATTTTTTCCCTTCTGATTTTTGTGTTCAATGACCAGGTACTATGAATTAAAAACCAGCATGCTAGCACCACTACTGTACTTAATTATATTATAATCCGATAAAAGGGACAATTAAAAAAATATAGCCGACTCATACTTGATTAATTCTTGTTATAGTTTATGTTACTGTCATGTTGAAGAGTTTCTGAATGTCAGTACTCAAATGGCAACATATACCATGTTTTACTGATAGAGGTCAATCAAGTCACGTATGGGAAGAATACAATTGTTGAAAGAAAATAATAAATTTTATTGATATGACAATTCGAAAATTACAATCCTGATATGATTACAACTGAGATATATACATTGAACTAGTGTGATTGGTCAGCACTGCTGTGTTTAATCTTCTGTTGGTCCTCCAAAAAGTGTGAAGAAGCATTGTCTAAATTGAAATCACTTATCAACTTTTCCTTGGACAAACTTTTCTCTTTTCTCTTCAGCTTTTTCTTTGCTGGAGGTGTGGTACCTGAAAAATATGTTTCCCATAAAATAGATAATGTAGATAATCAGTACACAATACAAATACACAATATATAGATAATATGTTTCTCACATGCCTCCATATTATTTGAGCTAAAGTAATTAATCTCTAGCAGAGTTGGATTCGTGATAAGTTCATATGTGGTAGGATCAATCTTCCGCCATCCCCACCATACATAAGGGGATCAATCTGAGTATGGTGTTCTAATTCCGAGTATCGAACATTCAATAAACAAAACATAGCCTTTGCCATTCAAGATTGATAAGAAAATCACCCAAGGAGCAACTAAATGCCAAACTTAGAGAGATTGAAAACAGCAGAAGAATAACTTAAATTGGGCACATTAGTTCAAAGACAAGACTTATTCTTCTCAACCTCACTGCACTTTAGCTCTCAAGTATGTTATATGAGTAAGAACCACCTGTGTTCTACAGAAAAGTAGTTACTCTCTCATAAATCTAGAAGAAAAATTGAGAACCTTTAATGTGGAAAGTAAATAAAGGCAACTACTACAAATGCAACGCATGTATACCATTGGCATAATGAAATTTCCCTTAGCTGTCAAGTTGACACTGGCCTTTTGTTATAGTGACAATTTGCACATTCATCTGACAGTTGTACTTCATTGAAAATATTAGCAGTTATAAATGTAAATTGATCTATAGAATTAGGCTCGTCTTTGATTGGAAGTTGGATCATTGTGCATGCTCGTACTCAGGGTATGAAGTATAATTATAAATATCTTTTGGAAGCTTGACATGGAGGGTACGGTTGCACTTGAACATAGTTGACTTGTATTTGAGATTAAAAGAAGCAATTTGAAAACTGGCAGGAAGTGTATAATTATAGAAGGCTGCACAACTTTTGATTGCAGAAGCTTATAGAGATCTTTGTCTCGAAAATAACTATGGAAAACTTGTTGAAATGAACTTCATGGAAGATAGAGGTACCAGGTGGGGTAGGTAACTGTGTAAGGACATGCCTGACCTTTAAGGATGTGAGAACAATTTGAAGCTTAATTTTCTCTTATTGACAACCAGCCAAAAGAACTTGACTTTTGGACTCTATTCCATTAAAGTATATCAATTCTCAATGACCATGTTGTAATCAATGACTTCCAAATTTCTGTGCACCTTTCTAGTTGTGCTCTGTCTCCAAAAGTAATCTCTAAGTACCTGCAGTGTCCCCTCTAACAGATGTATTTGAAAAATTGAAACTAAGAGGCCTGCCACGGCTAGTAATATGATATGCCAAATTTGGTCTATTTCTTCTAATTGAAAAAGTGTTCCTAATAAAGACAAAGGAAGTTAACCCGTAATAGTTATAATTTTTTTCGCAAGGGCATAGAGATTCTTCGAAGTGCAGTAAACAAACCGGATTCAAAGATATACTTTGTGTTCTTATGCATGGGAAAAAATTGATAAATTGAAATTGGTACAACGATTTATTTTTTTGGGAGTAGGCAAATAGGTACAACGATTTTTTTTTTTTTGGAACTTATTAGGATTGCAAGGGCATAGAGATTCTTCGAAGTGCAGCAAACAAACCAGATTCAAAGATATACTTTGTGTTCATAAGCATGGAAAAAAATTGATAAATTGAAATTGGGAATATATCTAATCAACCAAAAAAAATCGAAAAACCTTATAAGGATCGTTGGATTAGTTCCGTGGAAAAACCTGTCAAGTTCCAAAAAAAAAAAAAAGCTACACTGCCGTGCGTTCACCTGGCGGCAGACATCAGCGGTAAAGGTGGTGGTGAAAAAATAGGTATAACGGAAAGGAAGAAAGAAAAGAGAGGAGAGAGAAAGAGTGTGGGAGGAATTGAGGAGAAAGGAAAGGGGGAGAATGGTTTATTTTATTTCGCAAATATGGACTGTTGGACTAGATTGTAATCTAACGGTAATGAAAGGGGTAGCAAAGTAATGAAAGGGGTCTTTCAAAAAAAAAAAGTAATGAAAGGGGTAGCAAAGGTAGGCAAAACTAGTATATTACCCGTGCGATGCACGGGGGAAAAAGATCAAAAATTTTGTCGTCCACCGTGATTGGTTAATCGCACTGCAAACTTTATACTTACAAAAACTGTGTTGCTATTTTGTTCTATATTTCAGGTGAAAAAAATTACAGCATTAACACAGAACTTTGCAAATATCAACCACAAACAAAAATCGGCTATTCAGAGGGATAATTAATTTTGCATACAACTACATCATAATACACCATAATACGTTATAATACACCATGTTAACATGTGGAAGGGATATAAAAAGAAAAATGCATGCAAATCATTGCTAACTATAACATTCATCAACAAAATCAAGGTAACAATAACACCAAGCAAATATGGATTTAAAAGATCAGCTTTTACCTATAATATGAAAACGCTATTCATTCAGTGTCATTTCGTAGCAATCATTGGAGGGAGGAGTTCAACACTTACTAAATATGTCATTTCCTGTGTGATTTTCGTTCCTTGTGCCTACGATACAGAAGGCAAAAATTCATTAAATAAGTAACACTAATATATTGACACCCAAAAGTCATAGTATCAACAAAAAAATGATTGGATTAAATTTTTTTAAGGACAAAAAAAATGTTCTTTGAACTGGATTTGAATGCAACTTAATCAAATAAGCATGTATGAGTCATATTTTTTGCTTACATTGCAACAAATGCATATAAACAGAATCAAAGCAACTACACTAATCTTTGAGATAGACTTTCATTTATTGCAATCACATTTAAAAAATAATAATAAATAATTATTATTTGCAAGGATATGTATTGTTAGTATTTGGAATTTTACAAATTTGTATTTACAAAAATTAAAATCAGATTTAGGAATTTAATTATAAAAGAAGAAGGATGAAATTTTAATTTAATTATAAAAATGTGTTGGTGGGCCGGTCCTCCAGGCCGAGTCCAGTTTGCCACCTCTAACTATCAGCATGTAAAAAGTTTTTATATTTATCCACAAAAATAGATTTTTATAGTCGCGTTTAGGTTTTTATATTTTATCACAGAGAAGAACTTTCATTTACTACAATCAGATTTATAAAATAATAATAAATAATTATTTTTTTGCAAGGATTAATGTCGTTAGTCTTTGGAGTTTCACAAATTTATATTTACAAAAATTGAAATCAGATTTAGTAATTTAATTATAAAAAAAGAAGGATAAAATTTCAATTGAATTATAAAAATATATTGGCGGGCCGGCCCTCCGGGCCGAGCCCAGTTTTCGACCTCTAACTGTCAGCATTTTATATAAATAAATTTTTTGCAAGGATTAGTGTCGTTAGTCTTTGAAATTTCACAAATTTGTATTTACAAAAATTGAAATCAGATTTAGTAATTTAATTATAAAAGACGAAAGATACAATTTCAATTGAATTATAAAATTATGTTGGCGGGCCGGCCTTCCGGGCCAAGCCCAGTTTTCCACCTCTAACTGTCAGCATTTTATATAAATAATTATTTTTTGCAAGTATTTGTGTTAATTACACTCTTGCAATAAGAAAATGAAAGTTTAATTTCTTTCTTATGTACTAAATTAAAATTTTCATTTTTATAGTTCTTAAATTTTAATAATTTTTTTTACAGAATGACATACGTCATTTTTTATTTAAATTTAAAATTTAAATTTTTTTATATTAATTATACTTTTTTTTAAATATTTTTTCTATTTTAATTTATGATTTTTATATATAGGGTTCGCTTTTTCTACAGTCAATGTAGATAACTTATCTACAGTGAGCCCAAAACGACGTTGTTTTGAGGCAAAAATCAAGTTATTTTTGTAATTATAATTTATCTCAGGGTTATAATAGTCTTTTTCATTATAAAATTTTAATTTTTCAACCCAAAATGACGTCGTTTTGGGAGCGAATGTAGATAACTTATCTACATTCACTTTAGAAACATTAAAGCCATTTTTAATTGGTTATACATGTATATTTAAAATGTTTATGTTAAATACTTTTTAAATAATTTTCCATTTAATTTATTTCCAAATTTTGAATTTATTTTATAATATAAATAATTTTGTTATTTTACAATATTTTTTAATGTTTTTGTTTTTTTAATGCAGCATTAATAGAGCTAACAATTATCCATGCAAAAAATAGTGGGATATACAACAAAAGAAAAGTAAAGGTCTTTTTTACTCATAATATACAACAAAAGAAAAATAGTGGGACATTAAATGAGTTGTCTGCCACAAATTTTTTTCCAAAAGTTTTCCCACCATTACAAAGTTAAAAATTCAAATTCAAAATTTAAATTTAAACATAAATTCGAACTTTAGAAGAGTTGAGTTATTATTAATTTGGAAACTTCAATGTAGAATGCAGTGGGACATTGAATGAGTTGTCTGCCACAAAAAATTGTTCACATAACTTTTATTTAATTTATTTCCAAATTTCAAATTTATTTTACAATATAAATAATTTTGGTATTTTACAATAATTTTTTTTAAATTTTTTGTTTTTTTATACAACATTAATAGGGCTAACAATTACCCATGAAAAAAATAGTGGGATATACGGCAAAAGAAAAGTAGAGGTCTTTTTTACTTTGTAATGGTGGTGAAAAAACCTGTTAAGTTCCAAAAAACTTGTTAAGTTCCAAAAAAAAGAAGAAGCTACATTGTCGTGCGTTCACCTGGCGGCAGACATCAGCGATAAAGGCGGTGAAAAAAATAGGTATAACAGAAAGGAAGAGAGAAAGGAGAGGAGAGAGAAAGAGTGTGCGAGGAATTGAGGAGAAAGAAAAGGGGGAGAAGGGTTTATTTTATTTCGCAAATATAGACCGTTGGATTATATTGTAATCGAACGGTAATGAAAGGGGTAACAAAGGTAGGCAAAATGGGAGTAGGTAGAATAACCTATCCCTACAAATTTATATACATAGAGAGTAGTTCTTGCCTAAATAATTGCTAAATCAAATCCCATGATTAGAGACCTATAATTACAAAGAATCGCTAAAATACTCCTAATTTACAAATCATTCCTAATTTACAGCTCATTCCATCAAACTTGTGCATCTTTTGTTTATCTACTCATGAGTCTTTGACAAAATTTAAAGCTCTAGCTAGTTGAGCATTTCCAACTTGTATTTTTCTTTTTTTAATATCGTCTTTATTTTACGTAAACACTCCTGATATGTCTATAATTTTAAGTTTTTCTTTGTTGTGATTCCTCTTATTTTGAGGTTAAAACATAGGTTCAAGCTTGTAGTAGAGTTCCTAGGCAAACAAAGCTAATTGTAGTTGCCAAGCTAATAAAGGCGTGCATGATAATGTTCCCATGAATATTTCTTTATTTTTGATGTGTGGAATAGAAATTGTTAGAAATAGCGTTTGATAAAATCATATTATTTTTCTAAAAAATGAATTGGTTGTCCGCAAACACAAATTAGCAAAAATAAGAAAGATTTTATTTTTTCACTTTTTTGTTTCCTCGCACTCTATTAATTTAATACATACATCGTAAAATATGTTATCAATATATTAAATACACATCCTCTTTGTTTCGGTATAGAAATAAATTGTGTTATTATTTTTTCTTCGAAACTCTTCCAAACCACCAAAAAACAAAATTCCAAAAACAATGCAAAAGAACAAAATCATTTTCATGCACACCCTAAAAGAAGTTTGGGTTTTGTAATTCAAATAATTATTGGGATAGGTTATTGTGCCTACTCCCATTTTGCCTACTTTTACCTACCCCTCTCAACATCGTTGGATTACAATCTCATCTAACGGTTCAGATTCAAAAGTTAAATAAAACCCTTTTACTCTTTTTTTCTCTCTCTCTAACTCCACTCTTCTTCCCCCTATCTCTCTGACTCCACCCTTATTCTCTCCTCCCTTGCTTGCGATAAAGAAGACGTACTTGCAAATATCTCTCCCACTGAAAACCAGATACGTTGCTAAGAAACAAAATCGATGGTAGAATTCATGCCTTAACATCCACAGATTAAAAAAAAAAAAAAAACAAAATATTAAAAAGAACTACGATGCAAGGAAGAACAAATAATACGACATCATCTTTTTCTTTGTTAAAAAAACAGGAATGACAAATATTATTAAAGATTCGAAAGCTGCAAACACCAAAGTATTTGTGCATAAACTCAAAATTGAGTATCCAATATTATCATCCTGGAAGAAAAGAAGAAGAAAATACAAATTTCTACAGTACTCTGCTTTGTTACCCTTAGAAGAAAATAAGCCATATTTTAGGGCGTTGAATAATTAGGGTTGTTTGGGTTGAAACAAAGGTAAATAAAACCATATCGAATCGTTTAACACGACGTTTGTTAGATCACATTTGGAATGAGAGAGGGAGAGTCTATTTAATGGAAACAAAAAGCCCTTTCCCATCTCTGTTGGTTTAGGTTTCAGCGAGGCCCAGATTCTGCACAAAGATGAGATCAATCATCAGTCGTCGACAAGCAACACCGCCGTAAAAAGGCAACAAAATCAAAAATCCAAATATACAGAAACCACCCTAAGATGGGAAAAAGACAAAGTTATCAATTTCATTCTGAGACGGAACCCTAACATGCTCTGGCAAATTCTATCACTTTAATTTATATACTCCAATTAACTTGTTCTTTTCCAATTCAACCCTTCTCAGAATACAAGTGCATGGACAAAGGATGAAGAATATTTTCCTAATCGTAAAATGTAGACTTGGGCGTCTTCTTCATCGCACACAAGCGAGGAGAGAGAAAGCGTGGAGTTAGAGAGAGAGAAAGAGCAGAGTTAGAGAGAGAGAAAAAGAGTAAAAGGGTTTTATTTATTTTTTGAATCTGAACCGTTAGATGAGATTGTAATCCAACGATGTTGAGAGAAGTAGGTAAAGGTAGGCAAGATGGGAGTAGGCACAATATCCTATCCCATAATTATTATGAGTGAAAATGCCCAACACAAAGTACCTTTGGAAGTGGGTTACATTTTGTATCATTACCTCAATTATATTTATAATTTCATGGTTTGCATTTTCCTTTCCTTGCCCCGAGTATATTTATTTCATTTCTTCTATTATAAAGGGGAAGATAAACTAATATCGTGTGAATCTTATAATCTTTGATCTCGTTGGCATCTAACTACTCCAATTTAGTAGTCACATGAACCATTAGATACAAGTGGAATAAAGGGTTAATAATAAATATAAAACTTATTAAACTTAAATCAGTATAACTTAACCATCTCCCTATTATAATGCTCTTGCTCTTGTTTGGTATTATTTTTTTCTCAACATTGAGCATTGTCTTTAGAAACTTGTGTTGTTTTTAAAAGGGGAATTTTTAATAGCTCAAATCAACCTATTTCCCATCCAGTTTATTGCTTGGTACTTTATCAAAATGGAATCAAAGCTTTGCGCTTTAAAAAGATGTTACAACATGAGTTCATGATCCTTTACGATACAATTTTAATAAATTTGATGAACTCGATTTGATAGGACAAATTGCATTTATTGAAAGAGTGTGATAAATATGTTCATTATTAGTTTGCTTCCTCAATTCATTATATGTTCAAGATAAATATGTTCATTATTGATAGATATCATTCGGATTTTAAAACATAAACTTATAGCCTTGTTTGTATTTCTTTTGGTTTTCACCCCTTATAATTTCACATATTCGACTCTTTTGAGTTTGAGCCCTCTATAAACTAACTTAACCTCTGCTTCCTCTTGGATCATCAAACTGAAGGGAATTATGTTATTAGTTTGCTTGTTTTGGCTGATTTTGTTGTTGTTTATAAAGCTCTTCATATTGTAGTTACTTGATTTCGTGGTGGGGTTGCTCCCTTCTAGTAGCTATATTCTAAGTGCATGTTTGGATGAGCTCCTCCTTTTCCAAAAGGAGCTTCTTTTTTTTTTAAAAAAAAAATGCTTTTAGACTCTCTTTTTTATGCTTGGATGATTTTTTTTTTTTAAAAGCAAAAGTTAGTAAAAAAAGTCAAAATCTTAACTATTTTTAAATGCTGAAATTTCACTACAAGAAAATTGGTTATAAGAGGCGGTTATATTTGCATTTTGAGGTGGTTCAAACCGCCTCTAAATGCTTGGTTCAGCGGTTCATAAACCACCTCGTTTACTACCATCGCGAGGCAAAATACGGCAGTTTGTAAAAATCGTTGGAATAACCGCCTCTACACGACAATCAGGAAATCGCCTCCAAATCATATTCTGAGGCGGTTATTTTAACCGCCTCCAAAAGACAATCTGAGGCGGTTATATTAACGGCCTCCAAACAACGTGTAACCGCCTTTAAATAGTTAAAATTATATAAATTTTAAATCTTTAATATTCAAATTGTTATTTTAAAAGTTAATATAATTTTTGTTTTTAATATAATTTCGACGGTGATTAGTTAATATAATTTAAAAAAAAATTCTAAAAGTTAATATAATTTTTATTAGTTAAATATAAATAACTTATTGAATTTTGTATATAAGTGTGTTAGTGTGGGTTGTTATATAGAAGGGAATGGTGAAGGAGAAACAAGTGTCATCTAATGTGGGACTTCAAAGTGAAGGTGAGATGGTTTTTTTCAATGTGCAAGAGTCATCTTTGAAAATTTACCATATAATTCAACTTAAAAATCTGAACAGTCAGATTAAAGTATTATAAGAGAAGAACACACTAATTAAATTTGAGAACGATCCAATGGCAGAACAAAGAGATTTCCCTCTTTGAATCTCACTATCTGATAGATCATGAACCGCCTCTAAAAATGCTTTGGAGGCAGTTATTTTAACCACCTTTAATATACATTTTGAGGCAGTTCATATGAAATTGCCTCCAAATGTCTATTAGAGGCGATTAAAATAATTTCCCTCATTTCCATTCAAAGGAGAAGCCAAAAGCATCCTCTACCCTATAGTGTTCCTTCGACATCTTCACTCTTGTTTCTCCATTTCTATCTTTGTTTCAGCAACCAAGAGGCATTCATCTCCCTCAACCCAACAATCAATTAGATTGACCAGTCTCTTGTGCCTCACCTTCCCAACTCCAAATGCCTCTGCCTAACCAATCAAAACTATTAATTCACAAACAAAACAAAAAAGGAAAAAGAAAAAGAAAAGGAAGTGAATTGTCCATGTCTCTAACCAGAAACTGTTGAGCGTGAGGCCAAGAGAGTTTGGTTTACTTAAAACCCATAGCAGGAAAACCAAACTCTCCACAAAATCACAATACCTTCAGTAAATAAAAAATTTAAATAGAAGTATTTTAAAAACATTTGAGAATCTAAGATTAAAATTAAGAAGATTTAAGAATCTGAGATTTTTGCTTCAAAAAAGGGTAAGCTTCCTGTAAGAACCCGCACCGTTAATTAAGGAAATTAATTAATTAAATATGCAAAATTAGGAAATGATTTCATAATTAACCTTAATAATTATTATGAGGCTTAAATAATTATAGAAAGTGGTCAAGAATGCTGAAAGTCGCTTTTCGGAAGAAAAGTACAGATACCGGTTCTGCTAGTCGGTATAAATGCGTACCGTAAAAGTATCCCGAAAATTTATAATAAGTGCATGATAATTCCTAGAATAATATATAGGACTTGTAAAGCGAGTTTCAAGTTAAAATAATGAGAACTGGTGCCAGAAACTGATACTGGCTATGAAAAGCGCGTACCAGAAAGGTGCTCCGAAAAATATAAGAAAAATATGATAAATCTTAGAAAAATGAATAGATTAAGAATCCTGAGTTTGTGATTAAAATGCTAAGCGTAGCATTTAAAGTTAATACTGTGTGTTTTAGTGTTAAACCGCTATAAATAGGCACACTTGGCCCAAAACCCTAGGCACTCAGCATTTTCTAACGTGAAAGGCTGCTGACCAGTTCCTCTAACACTGTTCCATTGCCTCCTTTCACCATTTTTGAGCTCAAGTTGTCACCTTTGCTTGGGTTCTTCATCTTTGAGCTTGTATACACTTGAGAGTTATCCTTGTGAGGGTGTGAGGGTTCATTTTCTGAGTCCTTGCCACTGTATGAGTCAGTTTTGAGGGCTGAGTTTGGAGGTTGAGTGGTGAAAGCCTTGGTCTTGACATTTTGAGCTTCAAAGTGTCACCTTTGTGAAGAAAAGAGTGATCTTGTTGTACATTTTCGTGACTCTTTGGTTGCTGCACAGTGGAGTGGTGTAAGAAGCTCCATTTCCCTTCCTTTTACTGAGTTTAAGCTTGGGTAAGCTTCATCACCTTTGATCATGAGTCTAATTGGTTAAAAATGGAACCTTGATGCATGTAATGGACTAAAGATGATAACCTAACGTTGGGTAATACTTAACACACTTAGAAATGCATGTTTAAGCTTCTGTAATCGGAAAAAGTTGGACCTTTGGTTTAGATTTTTCGCGAAATGCAGAATCTGGGTTCTGTCACGAAATATCCGGATATTTTGTTGTAAATATCCGGATATACCCCCGACATATATCCGGATATTCTGGGATTTCGAAGAACAGTAGCTGCACTGTTCATACAGTAGGCTATTGGGGGTTTGTGGACCCTAGAGTGATGAAGTTGAACTTCTATAATTATCAAACTAAGTCAGAATCAAGTGATTAAGGGCTTATGGCTTTGTGTGAAGCCTTAAGACATAAAACGTAAAAGAAAAACGTAGTCTTTATGTTTATGCTTATGAGCTATGAATGTTGATATGCTTGCTGGTCCTAATCAGATTGTGATCTGCTGTGTGTTGGACTTGAGCTGTGTGGACTCTTGGCATTTGATAGTGAGCTTGCAAGGTAAGCTTTCATGTCCTCGGTTTAGCCATGTTGTGGTTCCACCATGTCCCATGGGGGTATGGTTATATGCATGCTGTGTTACATGCTTTTGATGATTTGGAAATGTTGTTGAGTTGTTATATGCTAGTGCATTTATGATATGCATGTGGTGTTCCACCTATACGGTAAGCCTGAGTATGTAGTACATACAATATGGTGAGGCTGTGGGTGAGGTGCAAGCGGTGTTCCTTGTACTATCTGTAGGTAATAGACGTATTCCTGCATTTCTCTGGACACTAGAATAGTATTGACAGACATGGCATGAATATCTGTTGCACTGCATTGAGTTTTGGAACTTATATTGGACATTACTGCTTTTAGAACTTATATTGCACATGTAAGTGAGCTTGGGGTGGAAGATCCTTGAGGACCCCTTGTCTTACTGAGATTTCTGGTTTAGAGATCTCACCCCACGTTTGGGGAATGCTTATTTCAGATTCAGGTAATGCGGGGGTTGAGACCTCTAGTGGCAGGAAGCCAGAGCTTAGCTGATAGATGTTGCATGTTTATGCTGCTTATGCTGTTATGATTGGATGTTGGATCCTATTTACTGTCTTATGCTTTTAGATTCAGTTTATGGATTTCTCTGTTGAGACTTTGTTGGTTATGCTGTTGATTTGGTGAGCATGGGGATTGCCCATGCCACGTAGACTTGTTTATTGTCTTGTTTTATTGGGAGTTGTATTAATGTATTAGGATATTGTCCGGATTACGTGTTGTAATGCCGTTACTTAGATACTCACTTTATCTATATATATGAGGTTTTCCAGTTAGATGTCTTTTTGCAATTTACATACAGGCGATATTTTATGAAATTGATTAAGTAATCAACTTGGCTAAGTACAATGACGTCATAATTGAAAAGAAAAAGATATTCCGCATTTTTTAATTAAGCGCAACTTAATACGATGATATGTTAACATACCGAGTATACACGGGGTGTTACACTTCCCACATTAGAGTTGAACCTACAACAACTCTGGGAACCAAACTTGAAAAGGCATAAAGAGGCCGAATGCAGTAGAGGAGGAACGCACAAAGAGGAAAGGACAAGACAATAATTTTATATTTAAAAAGTGTTTTTTTATTTTAACATCTAAACTAGAATATTACCTGTGCGATGCACGGGGAAAAAAAATTAATTTGTTTGTCTTGTAAAAGTTAATGCAAATTGTAAAAGTATATTATTGCATTTTATTTAAATCAACAATATGAAGTGCCTAACTCCAGCTTTTTTGTACATGCAGAGTTTGCAGATATTTGAGTTAGTATATGCCATTGTATTAGCTTGTCTTGTAGTCATTAATAAATTACGTAGTTTGACTTGGCTTCTTTCAATCTCTCAGATGGACTGTTCATTTTGTATTAGCTTGTCTCAACATGATTGTTCATTTTGTTTAGATGCTTATTTCTGAAATATTTATAGCAGTAAATCCAATAATCATAGTCACACAAAGATGAGTTTATTAGACAATAAATATAAAAAGAAAAAAACGTGTTAGCAGGCGCGATGGGACGGCCCTTCGAGCTGAGCCCATTTTGCCACCTCTAAATGTCAGCATTTTATATCATCAATAAACCCAATGATCTTAGCCACACAAAGACGGGTTGGTTAGACAGTAAATATAAGAAGAAGAAAAAAAGTGTATGCGGGTGGAGTGGGCCCCCTACGAGCTGAGCCCATTTTTTCACATCTAACTGTCAGCATTTTATATCAGCAATAAATCCAATGATTTTAGCCACGCAAAGACGAATTTGTTAGGTAGTAAAAACAAGTAAAAAAATGTGTTGGCAGGATAACCCATCTGTTTGGCGAGCGGGGTGGGCCGGCTCTCCGGGCCGAGCCCATTTTGCCACCTCTAACTTCAGTATTTTATATTAGCAGTAAATCCAATGATCGTAGCCACACAAAGACGAATTTGTTAGACAGTAAATATCATGAAAATGACTTGCCACCTCTCCGGGCCGGCTCTCCTGTTCCAGAATGTTTGGAAGCCAGTGTACTTAAATAGGACTTGCCCTCCCATATCACATTTGTTTTTGCTGATGATCTTCTTTTATTTGTAGAGGCTTCTGTTGATCAAGCCAATATCATAACCAAGATTCTAGATTGTTTTTGTGCTTCTTCTGGCCAAAAAATCAGTCATGAAAAAACACGTGTTTACTTCTCCAAGAATGTAAACCATGTTAGAGCTAAGGAGGTGTGTGATGTGCTGGGTTTTAATGTAACAGCCGACTTGGGGAGATATCTTGGCGTCCCTATTCATCATTGTCGTGTTGGAAGAAATACTTTCAACTACGTGCTTGATAGGTTGAGGAAAAGATTGTCTAACTGGTCCCAATCATCTTTGTCTTTGGCTGGTAGGGTGACTCTTGCAAAAGCTGTTATCACAACCATCCCCATGTACGCGATACAAACTAATCTTTTTCCGGTGTCCACTTGTGAGGAGATTGACAAGATAACTAGAAACTTTGTTTGGGGTTCTTCTACAGAAAATAAAAAGCCTCATCTTGTTGCCTGGAGCCGTGTTTGTCAGCCTAAGGAGCTTGGGGGTTTGGGGTTGAGAAATATGCATGATACTAATAAAGCTTTCCTTATGAAAATTGGGCATGGCTTATTAACGCATAAAGAGTCTCTTTGGGTTAGGGTGCTTCGATCTAAAGTATAACATGGGAGATAGCTTGATTCTTGTGATTCCAAAGCCGCAACAATCTTCTAACTTATGGAAGGGGATTGTAAAGGTGTGGGGCAACATTGTAGATCGTTCTTCAATTCATATGGGAAATGGGAAGCAGGTTAAATTCTGGTCTGCTTGTTGGGTTCCTGGTTTTGGTCCGCTTGAGGAGTTGGCTAATAGACCGATTAGTCAAGAAGAACGTGACCTTATGGTAGCTAGTTTTGTGTCACCAGAAGGAGGTTGGAATTGGGATACTTTTGCGCATTTACTTCCTATGGAGGTTAACCACCGCATTGCTGATATTATGGTCTCAAATTCTATTGATCATGACGATAGAGTTATATGGAATGAGACAGGTGACAGCTGCTTCTCTGTTAAGAGTGCTTATGAATTTCTCTCAAACTCTCAAGTTGATAATCATGGGCAGCAGTGGAGTAGAGTTTGGAGATGGGATGGACCTCCTCGTATAAAGACTTTTCTTTGGTTGATGATGGGTAATAGATTAATGACAAATTCTCTGAGAGTTGATAGGTATATGGCTGATTCTGACATATGTCCTCGGTGTGAGATGCATCATGAAGATGTTTTGCATGCAATAAGGGATTGTCCTATGGTGATGCAGATTTGGAAAGCGTTTGTTCATCCTCAACACTGGGGGAATTATTTATCTTATGATCTGTTTCAATGGTTGTCATGGAATCTTTCTGGTAATGCAGGTTGCTCAAATGACTATGAGTGGCCTTTGGTGTTTGGTGTAGTTGCTTGGCATATTTAGAAGGACCGTAACCTTATTGTTTTTCAAGATAAAAAGGTATCTGCTGCTGTCATCATCTCCAAGGTGTGTTGCTATGTGCAGAGTGTTGTTGATTCTAAGTTAGTCTTGCATAATGGGGGGCTAAGTTCCTTTCGGGTTCCTAAGCGTATGATAATGTGGGAACCACCTCCTCATGGTTGGGTCAAGATAAATATAGATGGTGCAAAAATCAGTAATGGGGGAAGATCTTCTTGCGGAGGAGTGATCAGAAATAGTGATGGAGTTTGGCAATGCGGTTTTTCTAAGGGGTTAGGGTATGGTACTGTTCTTCGGGCTGAACTCTAGGGTGCTTATATGGGTCTTCAGTTGGCTTGGGAGAATGGTTACAAAAATATTTATCTTGAAGGGGATTCTACAGATACTTTGCAATTGTTTCAGAATTGTGAAGAAGGGCATCTGTTGTTGCTTTTAGTTCAAAAAATTAAGGAGCTTCTTAGTTGGCCTTGGATGGTTCGAGTTCAACATGTTCTGAGAGAAGGTAACCAAGTTGCTGATTGGCTTGCGAATAATCATAACATGCTTGAAGGGGAATTGCAGACGTTTACTAATCCACCGATGAGATGTAGTTTACTGGTCCAAAATGATCAGAGGGGGGTAGCCTACCCCAGGTTTGCTTAGTTTTGTTTGTTGTTTTGTTTTTATTTTCTGATGTATTTCCAAAAAAAAAAAGTTATTTTCCTTTATTATGAGATGTTTTTGGAATTTCAATATTTTATTCACATTTAAAGCGTATTAATTTTTTGAAGGTTTTACCAAATTAAGTTTTGAAAATTATTTAATTTTGCTGGAGAAAAAAAAAAGAAAATGAAAAGGATAAACAAAGGATACATCATAAAGTCATATAGAAAATAAAGAAAATTCATTATTTTTTTGGATATACAAAGGATATTAGTAATTATGTTCGGTGGAGAAAAAAATAAAAAATAAAAAATAAGTAAGAAAATGAAAGAATATATAATAATATATCCTTTTGGTTATTATGAAGCCACAATTGCATAGTGCATATACAATTAAAAGAAAAAAATGGGAAGTTGCAAAATTGAAAAACCAAAAGAGGGTAAACCATATTTTCATCTTTCACCTAATATACGCTCAAACCGTTCTTCTTCTTCTTAACCCTAATTTCATTAATGATACTGGTTTCATGGTAGATTGCTTGTTTTCACCGTTATAAAGCCTTAATCTTTTCTTTTTCCACCTTTATGCATTTTTTACGTTTTCCTCACTGATACCCCTGAAACATAAGCATAAAATAAGAAAGAACTATAAAAAAGGGTTCGCTTTTTCTGCAATTACTGCAGATAAATTATCTGCAGTAAGCCCAATAAGACGTCGTTTTGGGGCGAAAATCATGGTATTTTTGTAATTTTAATTTATTTTAGGGTTATTATAGTCTTTATAATTATAATTTTTTAATATTTCAATCCCAAAACGACGTCATTTTGGAAGTAAATGCAGATAACTTATATGCTAAGAAAGTTTGTTTTCTGATAAAAAAAACCCCCTAAAATCCTTTTTTCACATTTTGAGGAAACTGATTATATGCTAAGAAAGTTTGTACTTGATCTACATACCGCTCCCACAAAGCACACTCATAGATTCTAACTTTCGCGTGCAAGGTTAGACCTTTAGACTGTTTCTTATAAATTCTTCCAAGATGCTAGTCGCTAGCCACCTACTCGTGAACCATTAAAGGTAGCTCTTTTAGGACTAACAAAACAACCGGTCAATAAAAATGGATGAAAAAAAGAAGCAGGGAAAGTAAGTCATGTAAAGGGAAATTAAAAATGAGATAGATGCAGTAATAAATGAAGAGGGAAAGTAAGCCATGTAAAGTGTTGTTGGAGCTGTTTCAAGTAATTTTTCAATCTGATCCCTTCTTTGCTAAAGATCCTATCTTGCTTTCTCTTTGACTGGAAAAAGGTAACCGGGTCTGTGACTAATGTTCAAGAAAATGAGAAATAGAATGAGAGTGGATGAAGGGAAAGGAAAGGATGAGATTTGGGTGAAGAATCAGAGTTGAGAAAGGCGCTCGGAAAAATAAAGATGCCATTTTAGAATTTGGTATTTATAAAAGTAATTGAGAGAGGGGAGGAACTCAAAAGTTTTTTTTTTAAGTAGTATAATTTCCAATATCATTAATGGACTTTCCACTTTCCAATAATTTCCAATTGAAACCTTACAATTCCAATGTAGAAATGATAGTGGGACATTAATTTTATGTCTCCCACTAATTCCTTAATTTTGAATTTTGGTTTATTTTATTATTATTTATTTATTTGTCTTTTAAAATTGGCATGCAAATGTGAACACACAGTGTGAACACAAAGCTGAAACTGCATGAGAGCTTGACATGTCAGCCTTTTTGGTTCTCCTTTAAGTATATATACTAGAGCCATACATTATGTTATTTTAATTAATGAGGTATTTTCAGTTAGCTGTTTTATTGCAATTGCATACATGCGATGTTTTATGAATTGATTAATAAGCAAGTTGGTAATGATAATGACATCATAATTGAAAAGAAAAAGATATTCCGTATTTTTAATTAAGCGCAGCTTAATACGATGATATGATAATATACCAGATATATACAGGGTGTTACAATTTGAGATACCAGATCATGTCCATCGATTTTGATTCCAAATTATAATTTCTTTTATAATTTTTTTATTCCCTGATTTACACCAAAGAAGGAAACTTTTTAAATTTTTGCAGTGTGAACAGAAATCTAAAATTGAAGGAGGAAGTGACACGTAAGCGGGGTTGCCAAAGAATGGCTTTGTCTTAGAATTTAATATTTAATATAATAGATGACATTTTTACTTTAAGAGTACTTTTCTAATATTGCATCTAAATGCAAAATAACTTTAACTTAAAAAAAACAACTCATAAGAAGTTTTTTTTTTTTTTTTCAAAAACTCATCCAAACGGACCCAAATACTTTCTCACAATTCATAAAAAATGTTTCTATTTTTTATACCTAATTTCTTCCACTAACCTTTAAATCAAATTCACTTCCTTTGAATAACTTTTATATTAACATATGTAGTATTTAATTTGGATAACCAAGCTTTGTAAGAGAGAATACATGCTTATAAATTGTTGACATCAACACACACAAAAAAGTGAATAAAAGTAAAAGTAGCAATAAATAAATAAAGAAAAACATATTTATTATTTTAAAGGATATATAATTATATCATTTTAAGTAAGAGAAATATATAAATTAGTATTTTTTATTTAAAATTTAAATCTAATTTTTTTTTATTTTCTCTACTATAATTTTCATTAATTATATCTTTCTCTTATTTAAATAATATAAATCTAAATCATTTAAAATCACAGACACTAAACTCATAAATAAATAAACCCATAAATAAATAACAAAAACCAACAGATGCGGTGCGCGTGGTATTATGGAACCACGGAGTGATAGACATAAGACATCGGGGGGAAGGAAAATCAAAACCATTGGCGCCCAACTAATGTTTCCTCTGTCATTCAATTTCCCTTTCCTTCATTCTCCCTCTAAGCATTCTTCTTCTCCAAGTTCCCACATAAATAAATGGCTCACTCATTTCACGCCAACCAAAACCAATGGCCAGGTCTCACCAAAAGCACTTCTCTGCAACTAAATTTGTCCTCATTTTCTGCCTCTCATGTCTTCTTGGTGTCGCTCTCATTGCAAACCTCTTCAGGGCTTCACTTTCTTCTCGGTATTTATCATTTGCATCAAATTGGGTCTTTGATAACAACTCACCCGTTGTTCTTATTCCAAATGTCACCACCACTACCACACTTCCCAAGGTAAACAACCCCTTTTGTTGTTTTTTTATTCTGGGAGAAGGATCAACAATTAACATCAAGAAAGTAAAAAAAAAAATTGAATTTCAAAGTTTATATTTTTATTTTAAAAATGGGTTTTTTAAGTAGCCCCTTTCTTTGTTTCTTCATTGTGAATTTTATTCCATGTTTAGAGATTGATTTTTGTTTTTAAATGTCTGATTTTGTGATTTGTATAGGAAGGAGATGCTAACAATGCAAAGAATAGGGTTCATAAGAGATTCCTTTCAGCTACTTTTGCGGATTTACCTGCTCCTGATTGGCATTGGGAGCAGATGCCATCTGCTCCTGTTCCTCGGCTGGATGGGTATGCTATACAGATTAACAACATGTTTTATGTGTTTGCAGGATATGGCTCTCTTGATTATGTGAGTATTTTATCCATCATCAAGTTGTTGGCTTGCTTAGTGCATTCAATTTCAATACCATTTATATGTTAATGCCAAGAAGGGAATATCTGTGACGGGGGAATGGATTCTTTCATGTTAATATTTCACTTGACCTTGTCATGTGGAATTTTTATACCAGGAGAAAAATAGACACAAAATTTTGAAAACTTAAGAGAATCCATTCCCATCTTTGAACTTATAAAATCTTTTATGATTATGACATTTCCCCTATTTGGATTCATTTACAATGTAACTATGAAACATAAACTTATTCTTTGGTAATTGTCTGTCAATTTAGATTATTTGAGGATAATGATGACCTTGACGAATCTTTTGGCATCTATTTGTTTCTTCCAGGTGCACTCTCATGTTGATATCTTCAATTTCAGCATTAACAAATGGGTAGAGAGGATTGATACGCCTAAAGAAATGGCGCATTCACATTTAGGTGTGGCAACTGATGGGAGGTACATATATATTGTTTCAGGACAATATGGTCCACAATGCAGAGGGCCTACTTCCCGTGTATTTGTGTTAGACACTGAAACTAAGAAATGGAAAAGCCTGCCGTCATTGCCATCCCCCAGGTTTTTTTTGCGCGCCATTAAGATATTCATGAATTGTGCTGTATATCCCGCTGCTGGTTTTGTTTTGCTATTTATCAGTGTGAATTGCACGTTGGACTTTTTATCTAACAATTGAAATTCCAGTTAAATTGGTCTCTGTGCACTACATTAATGATTGATCGAGTTTTACCAGTAGCTGAACTTTAACAAATTGGACTATTTAATTGTCAAATGAACAGTTTTAACATAAGATCTTCCAGGTATGCTCCTGCAACTCAATTATGGAGGGGAAGACTCCATGTCATGGGCGGTAGCAAGGAGAATCGCCATACGCCTGGATTAGATCATTGGAGTCTGGCTGTAAAGGATGGTAAAGCTTTGGAGAAACAATGGCGGACTGAAATTCCCATTCCACGTGGTGGACCACATAGGTTAGCAGACTGCCCAGATTCTAATAGTAGAATTTTATTCCTGTTCAATATTTGACCATAATGTTCTATTTAATTTGTTAGGATTTTAATCTGGTTTCCTGGTGGTACAAGGATATCCTCTGGTGAGGATTTTGATTTAAAACAACAATTTTGAATTTATTTTTTAATAAAAATCCATGTTTGAAGAAAGCCAAACCTGTGTCGCTAAAACCTAAGAAGCTTTTGAAGGAATATTTGAAAAGTGGTGCCATATTCATTGTCTTTAAAAGGAATTGGCTTTCTTCTAACTTTACCTTATTTGGTGCAGGGCCTGCATTGTAGTCAATGACCGACTTTTTGTTATCGGTGGACAAGAGGGTGATTTTATGGCCAAACCAGGTTCGCCTATATTCAAGTGTTCACGCAGGAATGAGGTATCATTTTCTTTGGTTATCAACAGCAAGAATGTTTTACTCTGTTACATATTATAATTTGATAGTTGATTTTTAAAGGTATGACATGGGGAATAGAATTTACTAGTTTGCTGCAAACAATCTTTTGCACAATTACACCTCTTTCTTAATGCCTAATATGTTGAGAGTCTGAGACACAAAATATATTGCATTCTCAATATTATCTTTTCTTGTGAAGCCTAGTGGTGACTTGTAGCCATATTTTCTTACGTTTCAGGTGGTCTATGAAGATGTTTATATGCTGGATAAAGAAATGAAATGGAAAGTTTTGCCTCCTATGCCAAAACCAAACTCCCATATAGAGTGTGCATGGGTTATTGTCAACAATTCAATTATTATCACTGGAGGTACAACCGAAAAGCACCCAGTGACAAAAAGGATGATGCTGGTTGGGGAGGTCTTCCGATTTAATTTAGACTCTATGGTACGCTTTTGCTCATTAAGAAAAGCTTGTGCATTTCTTTATATCCATTGATGCCTCTCACTTATGCTTATTGGCTAGTGTAGTTTTACGAATGGTTATCAAATGAATTAATCATCTATGTAATCCAACTAACAATTTATTCCTTAATTGGTATATTGATGTAATGATTCTTGTCCATAGAATCTTGATTTTATGGACAAGAATATTATTAATTGTGTAAATAATCTGTACAAAGAGGTCTCTATTTATAGAGAATAAAAGATCTAATTCTTGACCTAATGGGCTTGGCCCAATACAACAAATAATAATAATTAAGTAAATAACTAATATTTACAACACTCCCCCTCAAGCTGAGGAATAGATATTTATCATTCCCAGCTTGCTAGGAAGTTCTTGAAATCTGTCTGAAGGAAGTCTCTTTGTCAATAGATCAGCTAATTGACGCCCAGTAGGAATGTATGGAGTGATAATCAACCCACTATCAAGTTTCTCTTTGATGAAATGGCGGTCGACCTCAATATGTTTAGTTCGATCATGTTGAACTGGATCATGAGCTAAACAAATATCGGACTTATTATCACATAGCAGCTTCATAGGTCCCTCACATTTTATTTTGAGATCATCAAGTACAATTTTCAGCCACAGTAACTCACAAATCCTTGAGCCATAGCTCGAAATTTAGCTTCTGCACTTGATCTGGCAACCACATCTTGTTTCTTACTTCTCCATGTCACCAAGTTACCGCAAAGAAACATGCAATAACCAGTGGTAGATCGACGGTCAGTCACGAATCCAACATAATCAGCATAAGTGTAGACTTCTAAAGAGAGATTGCCATCACGTTGGAATAACAATCCTTTACTGGAGTATCTTTAAGATACTGAAGAATTCTCTCTACTACCTGCATGTGTTTCTCCTTTGGATCGTGCATAAACTGACTGACAACACTAACAGCATAAGCTAGGTCTGGTCTAGTATGAGCTAGATATATCAATTTTCCAACTAGCCATTGATATTGTCCTCTTCATAGCCTATCTTGTGATTCTGCTCAATAGGAGTATTAGAGGGTTTACACCCGAGTTTTCCTGCTTCTTTGAGAAAATCAAGGACATATTTCCTCTAGCTGATAAAAATTCCTTTGCTTGAATGAGCTACTTCTATCCCTAGGAAATATCTTAGTTTCCCAAGGTCTTTGACTTCAAACTCAGAGGCAAGCCGTGTTTGCAGAATCTGTCTCCACAAAATCATCACCTGTGAAAATAATATCATCAACATATACAAGGAGCACAGTAAGCTTCCCATTTCGGGAGTGCTTGAAGAAAAGAGTGTGATCTCCTTGACTCTGTCTGTATCTTAAGGTCATCATAACCTTAGTAAACCTTCCAAACCAGGCACGAGGTGGCTATTTCAATCCATACAAGGCCTTTTTTAATCTACAAACTTTATTTTCTCCCTTCACAGAATCAAAATCAGGCGGGATTTCCATGTAGACTTCTTCTAACTCACATTGAGGAAAGTATTTTTCACATCAAATTGATTTATATCCCAATTGTAATGGGCAACAAGGGATAACAAGACTCTCACCGTATTCATCTTTGCAACTGGAGCAAAGGTTTCTTCATAATCAATGTCATAGGTTTGAGTGTAACCTTTGGCGACTAATCGAGCCTTGTATCTCTCAAGAGTGTCATCAGAATTATATTTCAGGGCATAAACTCATCTGCACCCTACTGCTTTCTTTCCGTTAGGTCTATCAAGAACCTCCCATGTTTTATTTTTCTCCAACGCATTCATCTCATCTTGCATGGCTTGAGCCCAATTCCCATCTTTCAAGGCTTCATGTACTGATTTTGGGATTGAAATAGAATCTAGTGCTGAAACAAAGCTTTTGAGCTGCACAGAAAGATTAGCAGAGGAAACAAAATGGGAGATAGGGTATTGAGTACAAGAGGGACATGAGGAACAAGATTTCTTGGAACAAGATCTTTTTCCTTTCCTTAGAGCAATGGGTAAATCATCAGAATTAGTAGTAATGGCTAAGTCATCAGAAGTATTAACATCATGATCAGAAATATGAGATTCAGGACTTACCAGTGGTTCAAACGATTGAGGTTGCTGGTGGGGCAATGTGGGTTGTTTCCTTCTTTGATATACCAATTCAGGTGTCACAATCTTCTGTATCTCTGGTGTACTTGATGTATCAGTCACAGGAGGATTAGTCACAGGAGGATCAGTCACAGGAGGATCACTCACAGGAGGATCAGACAGAGGAGGAACAGGAACAAGAGGAGGAGACACTGACACCTATGTAGCACCGATACGAACACGAGACACGTGACACGACACGATACGACACTCCGACACGTTAATTCTAAAAAATGTTAGATTTCGACACGTTAGGATACTTTTTTATATTAAATAATATTTTTAATTTATGTACTGTATATTATATTTAGTATACAATAATTTAACAAAAAAATGAAGTTAAACTTATAATACCCATCAATTTTGCAAAAAAACATAAGATATCCCAAATATTTATATTAAACTCAATAAAATCGTAATCGTAATTCAACGAATCTAATAGTTGGAACTAAAAACGCAACGCAACCTTTGAACCATTTTTTGAGTGTTTACAACGCGTGTTGGAGTGTCGGAGAGTGTCGAGAAGTGTCGGACACGACACGTCAAGGTTTTTGAAGTGTCGGTCATAGTTATCAAATGCAGATTGCGGCCTGATGCGGCCAACCCTTAAAATTGCTATAGCATTATTGCGGGTTGCGGTTGCGGAAATAGCGGAAAAAATATATTTATTAAAAAAACAAATTATATGTATATATATATATGTGTGTGTGTGTGTAACATAATAAATTATTAAAAAATAATAACACCTAAAAAAAACAAATAATAAAAAAAATATAAAGATAAATAATAAAAAAAAAAATTAAAAATAAAGGTAGAGTTGACATGTTACCTCTTAGCAATAAGTGTCCAAACTTTAGCTATAGTTGTACTACCTTTAGTTGTAACTATACTTTACTGATTTACCAGATTTATCTTAGTTACTTTAGTGTTTTTTACCTTAGTTACCTTTTAATGATGCATTTTTTTTTTTTTTGAGATATAGAAATAGTTTTACCCACTATTACTATAACCAAGTTACTTGGTTATCGTGAATTGTGAATCACTTTTCTGACAAATGTACTTTTCCGTACTTTGAATAAAGATAGATCATAATCTCTTTCTCACTTTTTCTCTTTCATCCGTTCTCTCTCACACAGTTTCTCTTTTTCTCCTTCATATGTTCTCTCTCTCTCTCTCTCTTACTATTTCTCCTTTTCTCCGTCATCTGCTTTGTCTCTCTCTCTCTCTCTCTCACTATTTCTCTCACTCAAAGCTTTGCTTCTTTGTTCATGGCTTCCACATTGAACTTCAATACTATAAGAGAGAAAACGAGCGCGATAAAGAAAGCAAGAGAGGCAGAAGAGAGACGCACAACAGAGAGGCAAAAAGGTAGGAAGAGAGAGTGGGTTAGGGTTAAAACCATAAAAAGACACTGTTGCGGCGAGATTTGGCCGCAAATGGGGCCGCAACAACCGCTATTGCGATCTGATGCGGCGCGGTGTGGATGGTTGCGGCGAAGCTCCGCAAAGCGCAACTGGCACGGCTTGCGGCTCAATAGCGCCGCTATTGACTACTATGGTGTCGGTGCTTCATAGACTGACACAATTGAAGATTCAAACTCAAAGAAGGAAGGTGATGAATCAACTGAAGATTCAAACTCAAAGAAGGAAGGTGATGAGTTTTCTGGTGAATTATTCTCCCCCTGAAGATGAGGATCTTGGAAAAAGGATTCAGATTCCTGAAATGTAACATCCATAGAAACAAAAAATTTCCGACTACCAGGGTGATAGCACTTGTAGCCCTTCTTATCAGGAACGTAACCAAGGAAGACATATTTTAAGAGCCCTAGGGTCCAACTTACTGCGATGATGTTTATGAACATGAACAAAAACAACACACCCAAACACTCGTGGAGGAAGACTCATAGTTGGAATAGAAGGGAAAAAAGAAGCTATAGAGTGAATAGGACTTACATGGTCAAGTACCCGAGTGAGTAAACGGTTGATCAAGAATGCTACAGTAAGAATGGCATCTCCCCAATAGTATTTGGGTATGTGTCTGAAACATTAATGCACGAGCCACTTCAAGAAGGTGACGATTTTTTCTTTCAGCAACCCCATTCTGTTGAGGGGTGTCAACACAAGTAAATTCATGAATCATACCGTTATTCCGTATAAATTGGGAAAAACAGTGATTAACATATTCAGTACCATTATCAGTCCTTAGTCGCTTGATTTTTTTACCAAATTGGGTCTCAACCATTTTATAAAATTGAAAAAATAGTTGTGGTACCTCAGACTTTTCACGCATTAAGTAAACCCAAGTTACACGAGTGCAATCATCAATAAAAGAAACAAACCATTTATTTCCAGAAGAATGAGGGATCTTAGAAGGACCCCAAACATCAGAATGAATAAGATCAAAAGGTTCAACACTTTTAGTAATACTAGAAGGAAAAGACACACGATGATGCTTAGCAAACTCACAAACATCACAATGAAAAGACTCAACAGACTTAGACAAAAAACAATGACGGAAATAAAGACTTGAGTAAACTAAATGGAAGATGTCCCAAGCGCTTATGATGAAGCCAAATCAAAGAGTCAGCAGTTGATTGACCATGAGACAACAAGATGTGATCCGTTACTTTATTGGCGGGAGATTGTGACACCAGATAGTACAGCCCACCTTGCTCTTTAGCACTACCAATCGTTTTCCCCGTGGCGAGATCCTGAAAAACACAGTGAGTAGGGAAGAAGGTTACAGTACAATTCAAATCTTTTGTGATTTTATGAATGGAAAGAAGATTCGTGGAGAGTTTAGGAACATGAAGAGCATCTTTAAGATGTAAGGACTGCTGTAAGTTTATGTTACCAGAACCCGCAACTGATGTATGTGAGCCATCAACTACAACTATTGTATGAGTTCCAATGGTAGGATGATAAGAAGTAAAGGGGTCAACACAACAAGCCATATGATCAGTAGCACCAGAATCAACAACCCAAGAATGTCTAAAATCAGTACATGAAGAAAGAAAAGAATAAGTTTTGGAGCTCATACCAGTCATAGCCAAAGCATTAGTATAAGATGGCTTACTCAGAGAATCAAGGATGGTTCGGAGCCGTTCCAACTCATCTTGACGGAATGCAGATTGGGTCTCATTAGGTGCAGGAGCTATATTAAAGGAAGTAAAATGCGCTTGACCACGCATCCTTGCCATCTTTTCTAAGACCGTTTGCTTTCCATGGAGGCGAAAGCATAGATCCTTGATATGACCCGTTCTTTTACAATAAGAACACCAGCGATCATTTTTCTTAGGTCTAGAAGATGCACCATAAGAAAATTTTGTAAAGGAATTCCTTTGAGAAGAACCATCCTTTTTTGTTGAAATCATAGCAGACCCATCAGTGGGATTAGAATCAGAAGGAGTTGGAGTAGTAACTTTATATGAGAGCATAATGGACCCTTCAGACACTTTGGTATCCATCATGACAGCCTTGCGACTTTCTTCACCCCTGACAATGTGAAAAACTTCAAAAAGAGACGGTAATTTTTCCTTACCAAGAATTTGAACTCGAATAGGGTCATATTCTGAGTTGAGACCACAAAGAAAATCATAGATCCTATGGCGTTCAATGGAGGTGGTCAGTGTGGCTGCATCCTTGCTACATTCCATCTTCAAATTCTCGTACTGATCAAGCTCAGTCCATAACTTATTCATAATACCATAATATTCTGTTATAGAGAGAGAGCCTTGTTTGGTAGAAAAAATCTGATTCCTCAGATCATAACAAGTGGCAGCATCTTGCTTCATTGAATAGGTCTGCTTAAGAACGTTCCAGATCTCAAGAGCAGTAGGTAAAAACATGCAATGTTGACTAACCTCAGGAGTCATAGAGTTCCATAGCCACGTCATAATAAGTGAGTCTTCATCATCCCAATCAGCAAATGGTGGAGCTGTTTTGGCAGGAACAGGTCCTTCAACATGAGCAACTTTACGGCGTCCTTTGAGAATGGTACGAACAACCTGGGACCATTGTAAATAATTCTTTCCATTCAGACTATAATTCTGATGAAGAGCAGGAAGATCATTGTGACCAAGAGGGGTCACCACAGATTGTGTAGAAGAATTAGTAGTTGTGTTTACAAGAGTTGATTCAGTGTCGGAAAAGTCCATACTGCACAAAAACAGTCAAAGGATAACACCAAGGAGCCAAAAAATCACAAAAAAATACCAAACGATGTCCGATCTGAGAGAAAAGCACAGATCCAGAAAGAGGATGAAGAGACGATCAGAACGGCAGTGGTCCGCGGTGGAGACTCGAGGCCACGCGCCGGTGAAGCTGTCGGCGCGTGGGTGTCACTTGTGGTGAAGATGGTGGCGCGTGTGGGCGCATGCGGTGGCTTTCCGGGTTGAGATTTCTGTGGCAAGGTCGTCCGGCGAGCGCGGTTCTATCTGTGGTTGGTCGGAGTTGAAAAACCGCCGGAAAAAGGTCCAAAAAAGGCGATGAACAGAGGCTGTCTTACGGTGTTCGCGTTGTTGGCTGCTGTGAGTCAGAAACAAGAGACAAAAAACAAGGGGAACAGTGATCTTCTCGGTCCAAGAGGTCCCCGGAATAATTTTTCCGGTGGCGGCTGATGGCAGCGAGAGACGAAAAAAGAATAAAAGGTTTCGTAAGCGCGGAAGCAAAGCCCTCAGGGTCGAGAGCTCTGATACTAACTTGAAAAGGGTAATCAGAAAATTATTATTAATTGTGTAAATAATCTGTACAAAGAGGTCTCTATTTATAGAGAATAAAAGACCTAATTCTTGACCTAATGGGCTTGGCCCAATACAACAAATAATAATAATTAAGTAAATAACTAATATTTACAACATTATCACTGGAGGTACAACCGAAAAGCACCCAATGACAAAAAGGATGATGCTGGTTGGGGAGGTCTTCCGATTTAATTTAGACTCTATGGTAAGCTTTTGCTCATTAAGAAAAGCTTGTGCATTTCTTTATATCCATTGATGCCTCTCACTTATGCTTATTGGCTAGTGTAGTTTTATGAATGGTTATCAAATGAATTAATCATCTATGTAATCCAACTAACAATTTATTCCTTAATTGGTATATTGATGTAATGATTCTTGTCCATAGAATCTTGATTTTTAGAGTTCACAATAAGCTTTGTAAAACTACTTTCTGATAATTAAGGCCATCATAAAACATTCAACATTCTTGAGTCATGTTTGCTCTTCTATTTTATTATGGCATTCCCTTTGTTCATGGTAACGAAGCTGATGAATTCTTAGTGGTGTACTTGTTGGTCATTGTTGTTCTTGATTAAAGATGATCTTGGTTGGGCATACAAATTTTATGTGGATATATCTAGTTGTGGTTTAAAAAAAAAATCTTGGATAGTGTTATGTTAACCTGTTATTGCTCTGAAAATGCTTCTAGATTACTGCTGGTAGTAGTTGATTTGGTTTTTATGCATTCACCACAAAAAGTTTGTTGTCCTCTAGATTGAAATGAATTCATTGAAGTGATAGAATGTCATTTTTAAACATTTGAATCATGGATGTTTCTGATGGGTGATATACATTCATATCATTTGAAATAGTTATATTACTGATTGCAGACTTGGTCAGTGATTGGAAAGCTTCCTTACCGTGTGAAAACAACATTAGCTGGTTTTTGGGATGGATGGTTATACTTTACATCAGGACAACGGGACAGAGGACCAGATAACCCACAACCAAGAAAGGTCATTGGGGATATGTGGAGAACCAAATTAAGTTTGTTATAGTTTGAGCATCACATCAAACTTTTTCCAATTTTTGGTTCACGATTGCTGCCCCAGGTCCATTCAAATTATTTATCTTTTCCTTTTCAATTGCCTTAATTGTAATGGTTCTTTGAATTTTTGTCTCCTGAGTACAGATATTAATGGGTATTGGAAACTGAAGTCGGTTATGCTTTCTACGTTAGTTGGTTTTACACCTAAGAAAAAGTGAAACAGGACCAAACATAATCCAGAATATTGCTTCAGATATATTCGCTATTGAAATAGGATTTGTTATTCCGATTTCCATTTACAATGTAGGGTTATCGTAAGAACAGTCAAGTTAGAATCATCTATGCAACGCCAAGATGAGGAGACAAAATATGTTTGCTCGATTGATATTTGCTCCCTTCCTTGCCAGCAGAACTCAGCATCACCGGGCAAGGAGAACACACTCAAATTTTAGTTTTATTTTTTATTTTTATATAATATTCTCCTTCTGTAAAATGTATAACAGGCATGAAGTCCCTTTTAATCCAATTTTTTGTATTATTAGTAGATTGAGAATGTAATTTATATTTATATAAGATGGTTCTACTGGTGTAATATAGTTCATTTGAAAAATATGCTAATATATATATATATATATATATATATATATATATATATATATATATATATATATATATATATTATATTAACTTGCGAATTTAGTTTATTGATCTATTAAATCAAACTGAATAATGCTGGGTTTGACTGTACTCTTGCGAGATGGTTGGTGTTTAAGGTTTTTGCTTGATCGAGACAGATGTGAAGATACTTACTAGTCACTCCGATACTCAAGTTAAAATTAGATCTATTATCTTTAAGTTTAAATTAGGGAAAGACATACTTTCTTGTGAGATAAGCAGAGACTATTAGTCTCAATTTTAAGGATTTGGATTCTCTCATGTGAAAATGTCATGTTATTTTAATCACAATTATTTATTGATGATGAGATAAGAGAGAGAAAAGTATATGATTTTTAAATGAGTAATTGTAATTAAATAACATGATCACTTTTTTATATGGAAAGATTCAAATCCCAACTTCAATGAGAATCGAATTTCAATTACTTTTACTCATCTTTAGAAAGTGTTTGAATCACAATATGTTCTCAAAATCTGTTTTTATATTCAATAAAATACATCAAAATGAACAAAATTCATTGTAATTTCAACCCCATATAGAGAAAACAAAAAATGTGAGTATTAAGAAAAAATGTATATTTCTCATCATATTTTTCTTTTATTCTTAAATCTTGAGCATTTTTTATTAGCAATTTATATTCAGATAAGAAAAATATTTAATTTTTAGTAATATTCCTTCTATTCCTTTTGTCATGTTAAAATGGACCTTATAGTTAGGTAATTCGAGAGCCTAGTATCATTTTTAAATTTATAATATATTTTATTTTAAACTTTGATTCGTAAAAAATATCATTCAAGAGCTGAATAGTAACATCATTTATTTGTTTTTTTCAAACAAATAACATTCCTCAATTTTAATCAAGGAACATTTTTTACGCATTCTATATTTTTTTTTTAATAAAATACCAAAATTAAGAATATAAATCTTTAAGAAAAATGTTATACACATAAATAATGTTTGCACATGTCAAATTACAAACCAACAAACTAACATAGGGTTACATATGCCTTATAATACAAAATTACAATAGATGAAAAATAATATTTTAGTTGCAAAATTTCGTAATTGAATATCCAAAGTTGATATATTCTGACTAACATTTCTGTCTCTGACATGAAGAACAAATACCTTAACCTTTGTCCTTGGTTTATAAAAATACACATTTATTGAGATTTGATCTTAGTGAAAATACTAGTTAATTTTTTTGAAAAAAAAATATAATATTTTCGATCATAACTCAATATGAAAATTCTCCTTGGTTTTAAATTTTAATCAAACAGCATAAATAAATCATACTAAAATCATAATAGTACGGAATAAATTAAAATTTTTAGAAGCTTATTTTGCCATCACATAAACATCAATATTTAATAATAACTGAGATCACGTAAGATTCGTACAATCAATTCAAATTTTTTTTTTTGGCATCATTCTATTAGGATATGGATCCTAATTGACAGGAAAATGAGAGAAACTGACTCAAAGATAAAGGAAAATTCTAGATTGTTATTCAATGTGTTTCAAAACAATCTTACATTTTTATTTGTATTACACCTATTCCTTACCACTAACAACCTGACAGCTGTATAGCTACCCAATTACATCATATGACACTTATGCTATATAGTCATCCAAATGGATTGAACTTCTCTTAATCCTATGGGATCTTCGCATCATAACATTCCCTCCCCCTTGACAAGGAAACTTGTCCTCAAGGTTCAGGTATGGGTAAGCACAAAGCAGCTGCTCTTCATGTTCCCAAGATGCATCTTCGGGAATTGCGTCAAACCACTGCACCAAAAATTTATGTTTCTACTAATCACCATCCTCAATATAACGAATTGCTAAAACTGCCAAAGGTTCTTGAATAGGTCTGTTATCAATAGCTGCTGATGGTAAGGAAGCACCCAATGGTGCAGTTGATCCTTTAAAGGGTTTAAGTAAGACACGTGAAACGCAGGATGTAGCTGACAACCCTGAGGAAGCTCCAACTGATAAGCTACCGAGCCAAGAACTCTAGAGACAAGAAATGGGCCAAAAAAACTTCGAGCTAGTTTAAGATTGGAGCGTCTGGCTACTGACACTTGACGGTAGGGTTGGAGCTTGACCAAAACCTGATCCCCCACAGCAAATGATCTTTCCTTGTGGCTTTTATCATGTTGCACCTTTATTCGATTCCTAGCACGCTCCAATTGCATTTTTAACTCAGTTAACACCTCATTTCTCTGCTGCAACTGAGAATCTATAGCCTCAAGCTTCACTAAACCCTTAGGATAAAAAGGAATCATCAAAGGAGGCTTGCTAAACACAGACTGATATGGTGTGATGCCAATAGAGGAATGAACTGCTGAATTATAGTGAAATTGAGCCCAGCAAAGAAAATTGGACCAAGAATGAGGACAATTATGGAAAAAGGAACTCAAATATTGTTCTAAGTATCTATTAGTTACCTTTGTTTGACCGTCACTCTATGGACGGTAGGAAGATGATGTATGGAGTATGGTGCCACTGAGAGTGAATAATTGAGTCAAAAAATGGCTTACGAAAATACTATCACGATTAGAGAGGATGGAGCGAGGAAAACCATGATTTCGTAAGATCAAATCACAAAATAAAGCTGCCACTGATGCAGCTGTATAATGGGAAGGGAGACCACCAAAATAGGCAAACTTTGAAAGTCTATCAATGACTACCATGATTGTAGTAAAACCTTTGGACGAAGGCAACCCAGAGATAAAGTCCATGGTCAATTCCTTAAAGACTCTTTCTGGAATAGGCAGAGGTTGAAGTAGTCCCAAAGCTTTTGAAGTCTCGGGTTTCACCTGTTGGCAGATAACACACTCACTGACAACCCGCTTGACATCACCTCTCATAGAGTGCTAATAAAATGTAGAGGATAATTTGAGAAAAGTATGCAAGATACCCGTGTGACCCCCAATAGGAAAGCTACGAGCTTCATGAATCAGAGCTGGAATGAGAGATGATGATGGACCTAGGAAGTATCTATGCTTGTGGAATAAGATTCCTCCATGAACTGATATGTCAGTATCAACAATTATCTTATCACGAACCCGTTGATGTAGCTGCAATAGATAAGGGTCAGTTTTGTTTTGTTGTTGTATTTTTGTCACAATATCAAAAAAGGGTAATGACAACAAGGCATGAAAGGATCCTTCCTCATAAATCTTGGAAATGGCATCAACAAAAAGCATTGGAACACCCAGCCTTATACTCAACTTTAAAACTTTACCTCAAAAGTTTACTCAAATACTTTTGTTGTTCTGAAGTGTGTATCATTTGGTCAAAATTTCTTTGATACTTTGCTGTTCAATTCGAATAGTGAAATCCGAACCCAGCAAGTATTGCCGCTAGCGTTTGATAGCAGCTGTAATGGAAAATAATTCACGTACATAAGTGGAGGCATTTTACATGCGTATTCCCAACTTCTTGTTAAAAAATGAAAGGGGCTTGTCATTTTGCAACAGCATTACACCAATACCAGTGTTAGATGCATCTGTTTCCACCATAAATCGCCCTGCAAAATTAGGAAGAGCTAAGATATGTGTGGAAGTCATGGACTCCTTGAGATTCTGGAATGCCTCCATAGCAGCTTCGGTCCAATGAAAGGCCTTTGAACTTTTTAGCAGATCTGTCAAAGGTAATGCCAAGGAAGCATAGCCTTTCACGAACCTATGGTGGTACCTCGTTGTGCCAAGGAAACCACAGAGTTGTTTGAGATACTTAGGCACTGGCCACTGCATCATGGCCTCAATCTTTTTTGGGTCAGGAAAGACACCCTCCTTTGAAACCACATGCCCCAAGTAATCAACAGTATCCACCCCAAAGGTACACTTGCTAGCCTTCACAAAAATTTGATTCTTTTTTAGGCACTCAATAGCTAATGCCACATGATTAACATGCTCCATTAAAGACCTGCTAAAAATCAGAATGTCATAAAAAAACAATTATAAATTTTCGAAGGAAGGGTTTGAAAATGTGGTTCATGACAGCTTGAAAAGTAGTTGGTGCGTTTGTCAGGCCAAAAGGTATAACTAAGAACTCATAGTGGCCTTCATGAGTCCTAAAGGCTGCTTTTAACACATTAACAAGAAACATTCGTATTTGATGGTAACCTGCTCTTAAGTCTAACTTGGAATATATGGAAGAGCCTCTCAATTCATCTAGTAACTCGTCGATTGTAGGTGTTGGGAACCTGTCTTTGATAGTAGCTGTATTTAAGGCCCTATAGTCGATGCAAAGCCTCCACGTGTTATCCTGCTTCCTAACTAAGAGCACTGGAGAAGAATTGGGACTCTGTGAGTGTTAAATAAAGCCTGTTCTGAGTAAATCTGAAACCTGGCGTTCTATTTGAGTCTTTTGGGCATAAGCATAATGATAATGCTCCACGTTGATGGGCTTGGTGCTCTCCATCAAATGAATGGAATGGTCCATCCACGAAAAAGAGGAAGGACAGAAGGGATAACAAATACCTTTTGATGATTTAAAATGACTTGCCATAGCTTCAGGTGGAGCTTGTTTTCAAGTGATGCAACTTCGGAATAGGTCATTTTTGCTTCATGGTTTGTCGTGAAAAGGTGGACTCATCTTGAAAAAGTTGTTGAAACCTCAAAGAGTTCCTTCCCGGCGGTGGTCGTGACACGAATGCTTTTTGAAGGTGCTACATTTGAGTTACGAACAAGGAGATCTGATTCTGGGTATCGGTAGCTTGAAGACGAATCTCTTCAATGTTGTTGTCTATGCGCTGTTGGAACAAGGTGAATTCCTCTGCTAACTCTTGAATCCGCATTGTAGATCTATATGAGTCTTCAAGCTTTTCGACGAATGAAAACCAAGAAATCAACGTTTTGGGTGTTCAAGGATGAAAGCACCAATATTAGGATATGGATCCTAATTGGCAGGGAAATGAGAGAAACTGAGTGAAAGATAAAGCAAAATTCTGGATTCTTATTCAATGTGTTTCAAAACAATCTTACAATTTTATTTGTATTACACCTTTTCCTTACCACTAACTACCTGACAGCTGTATAACTACCCAATTACATCATATGACACTTATGCTACATAATCATCCAAACGGATTGAACTTATCTTAACCCTATGGGATCTTTGCATTGTAACACATTCTTTCTTACTTTATGCTGGTAGGTAACTTGGTATATATGTGTATCAACACGCTTCTATATATCTGTTGTCCATAGAAGAAGTTTAAGGGGAAGGGGCTCTGGAAATGGTGGACAAGGAAGACAAGATTATCCACGCACCGCAACAAAACATGCTTCCAAAATCATTTCTCTCCCTCGCATCAATAAGAGCGGTCATCCAAAATTATATGAATTCAAAGTATGAACCATATCTAATAACCAACCATCTTGGAACTTACGAAGAAACAATTCAACCAATAAACTTAAGTTGGTGGGTGAGATTATATTAATAATTTTTTATATTTTTCTAACACATCTCCTTACACAAGAGTCTATTGGACTTGAAGAGTGGACAATGAACAAATCTACCTACACGTGCTAAGAAATTTTATAAGAGAAATTGGGAATAGTAAGAATTGAACCCGTGACACCATGTTCTGACACCATATAAAAAATCAATTCAACTCAAAAGTTTAAATATGTGGATGAGGCTACGTTAATGATTTTTTATATATCTAATAGAACTAAAATTCTTCTGGATTTTTGCTGTTGTAAATCGATCTAAGAAGTCGTGAATAGAGTCATGCCATTATGCATTTTCATTTGGACTAGTCAACTTTCATTGATCATATATGAAGCTCTGTATCTTCAAAATTTGTGTTCTTTGGCTGGTTAAAATCTTAAAATGTGTACTATATGTTATTGGTGAACTGATTGGATAGAAGACTCTGTGAACTTCTATTGTATAAATTTTTCTCATAATTTTTAGTTTCCTATCCCTTATTTGATGAAATGCCAATTTAATTGCTAGCTAATCATGGTTAGGTATGAAATTTCTTAAAGGAGCCTCCTCAAGCACCCGTAATCCAGTCCAAAATCCCTAATGGACCACATTTAACCATTTGTGACTGACCCAAATTTCTTGAGCTGATCACATTGGATTTCTTAAAAACACTATTTAGAATAAATAGATATAAGTACATCGTAATTCAACTACTATAAGATATACCAAATACAACTACCATAATCTTCATGATGCATGAGATTGACTTTATCGAACTTGGACTATAAGAAGAAACTCAACATATCTTTTACCAAATTTAGAAAAAAGTAATATAATTGACTTTTTTAATTTTGCACACCCTTTATGGTTATTGTCACCCAAGTCTCATTTTTTTTTTTTTTAATAGAGGAATAGATAATGTTATAATACCAAAGATATGGTTCTAAAAGTGTCAAAAAAAATAAAAATAAAAACTCCTGAAACACCTCATTTAATAATAAACTAATCTTATATAGATCTTGCCACGCTTTGAGTACATATTCTTGTTTCATTTTAATACAATACCGATTGAATCACATGTACAGTCTAATTTTTTCTTCTTCTGATATCATCCATTAATTTATGGATTACATTAATCCAATTCAAGTATGCTACGACTACGACTAACTCAAACTCAAGTTACTCAACTATAGTGCGGGCAACTTGGACTTATCACTCGTTAAATGAAATATCATTTCCTTTTTTTCCATGCAACCTTTCATTTTATTTGATTTGGTAATTGGGTGAAAATGAATAAAACCAAATTATTTTTAATTCAAGTCTATAATAAGTGGGAATAGTATTTATCCTTTTAAAAAAAATTAAATATTATTATTTTAGACAAAATTACAGTATTTTATGGTGAAAAAAATTATTAATAAAAATCATGAAAAAATTGATTTTTTTAACTTAAATATTAAATAAAAAACAATTATTTTAACAAAAATTACCGTCAAACATTCTTCCCATAAAAAGAAGAGGTTATATTTCTCGTACGTTGAATAAGAGAAACAAATTTCTTAGGCACAACAAAAAAAATGAATTTCATCTCTATTTTTTTTCTCCTCTTATTTGTAAGTCTCGCTTGTAATTTTATTTATATTACATGATATAACTCTTTCTTGAGAATTATTTTCTTAAAAAAAAACTAATATTACTTTAGATAATTTTTTCTATTATTCACCGAAACAATATCATTTTAGGTTAAAAAATTAAAATAATATAACCTGAAATAAATTAAAATTATAAATACATCTAATTTTCATCCAAAACCACATAGTTTTAAGGGAAAATATATATTTACTACCAAAAAAGTTTACCACCCTTACAACCCACTTAACCATTGTTGATTTCTGTTAATCTAACGACTATACTTTATTGAAAATCATTGAGTTGTACTTATTAATTAATTATTAATTCTTAATAAATTATAATCGTTAAATTAACTAAAATCAATAGTGATTAGATTGATAGTAAAAGTGAATAAAATAAATTATATCCTGCCTCCAGTTTCAATAAATAACTTTAAAAAAAACTAACCCAACCAAAAAAAAAAAAAAAAACCATCAAACCGGAAGGACGTGACTCATCCATTTTATTCGCGTGTGCATTTTCATGGCTGCTTGAGAATTTTGAAGTTTTAAACCCTACTCGAATCCTAAACCTTGCAGTCGGCGTCCCCATCGCCTTTCGCTCTTCCCGCCGATTACTTCTCCTCCGCCCATTCCATTGCGATTCACCGGTTATTCTTCACAGTTCACAGCTCACGCCTCACGTGGTCACGGTAAGCCCTTTTCTCATTCTGATTCTTGAGCTGAAGCTATTGACAGTTTGACATGTAGTTGAGTAGTTCATCTTGTTGCTTGCTATGGAAACCCAACATTGAATCAGTGATTGAGAGGCTGCAATAATATCTATTGGGGCACTTGCCATTACCCCAAAATTCTAGGATCCCCACCAACCAATTATAATTTATTACACTTTTTAACGTTTGGGTCGAATATGTTATATAATGTTGTAGTTTGTATCAAATGACTGAGTCTCCCTAAAAATTCATGTTGAATGATGGTTGATGCCTTGTGTTGGGCGGGTTGTAACTTGTTAGAACTTGGATGATTTAATGAATCTGCACACTTGCCTACGACCTGTTTGATGGAATGCCTGAACTTTTTGAAAATAAACTAATGCGTGATATATGTTAATAGTTGAATTTGTGATTGTATAGCTCTTGATTTTATTTTTAACGAATGAATGTTTGAAACATGTCTTCGGTTTTACTGCTGTCCTGTGTTGCTTTACATATTGGATTTGTTTCGAAAAGGAGTGTTGTGTTTGATGAAATACCAACCCAACCATTAAATGGCTTTGTTCAGAAATGGGCTTGTTTGTTTCAGATCTTGATTCAGATTCTGGGGTCTCATCTATTTTGTACATATGTCGATCCTAGAACCTGAGCTTTGTTCTTTTCAAGTTGTAAAGGGGGGGAAGCACTAATCCAGAAAAAGTTAATAGAGCATAAGTTGGAGTTCTGTTTTTAGAAGGTGATTTGTAAGTCATTGCAGTAGCAGAGACATGGTTAGCGTGTGTATACATTATTACTTGGTAGGTTTATTTACGTCTATCTATTAAAGTAAATGTCCTTTTACTCTCTTTTCAGTTTCATTTTCAACTATTTTTATTTTTTTAAGCATGCATCTTCAAGCATTGCTGTAGAAGAATAGAATTATACTACAAGAACATTACCTTTATCCAAAACTAGAAGAATTGAATTAAAAATTTTCTTTTTTCCCCCCAATTTTTTTCTTATGTTTTTTTTTTCAATTGTATATATTTTTTTATGGATGTTGTTTTTAAAAAAAATATAAGTATATGTACAACCAGATTACCTGAACCAAACCAACCTGAATGTGATTGGGCTGGTTGATTTGAGTTGACCAAATTGTTTTTCATAAACCGAACTGAACTGGACCCATATTTAATCGGTTTGGACCTTAATTTTTCCACAACTTGACTTGACCCAACCCACGATCACCACTATCACCAACTTTCCAATTCATAGATGTATTGTTGACAGATTGATATTGTTTTGTAGTTGTTTTGATGATGGTTTAAAGCCTTAGCCTTCGTGGTGGTGATGGTTCTGATGGTTTTGTGTTGTATATTTATTTTGACCGCACACAAGCTGTACGATGAAAAGCCCGAGTTATACATTTGTCATGTTTCAAATGAATTATGGAAATGGCAACTGATAAGATGTGCTAGTACAAAATTTTCATGTTGAGGTGGATCCTGAAGATGTCCTGCACTTTGGTGGGTTTCTTTAATCTGTTTGTGATGCTGGTTTGCTTGGCAAACATTTGCGCTTTGCTTTTATTTTGTTTAAATAGGAACTGTTTGTATGTCATGCATGGCTTGTCCCAAGCTAGGGTAAAGGAGGAGGGTTGGCATCAGGTGTAGCGAGCTGGTCATAAGAAAAAACTGCTATATTGGTTATTAGCAGAAATTTTTTTGATTAAGAAATGGTTGGCTTACATTCTATTTTGGTAGGTGCTGAATTGATTATGTGAATGCTGTGTTTCCTTTAGTTTTTATTTTGTCATGCTCTTAGGAAATTAATGGCCTAATTCCAATGGATTTCGTGCTGTTATTATTGAGTTGGTTCCATATCTTGAGAATGAATGGTTGATTTTTTTTCAAATTATAGAAGCATAGCATGTACTGGGAGCATTGAGGCTGTTCTCTCTATAGTAGATCTATAATAAGTTTATGGGGTGTAATTGTTCCTCCCATTTTTGTGGCCAAGTCAAGGGGGACTTGCTTGTGGTCATTTGGTTTGCTTAAATGATGATAACAGGTCTGATCATTTCACTGTTTTGATCTCATATGCTTGTGCTACTTTCTGCTTGCTTCTTAAATCCTGGTGGGATGATTGTAGTAATCTCTTTTAGCTTGTTGAGATATTTGGTATTGCTTTTCTATCTTATTTACTGGTTGTTGGGTTGAGAAGATGCATCTAAGTATTGCCTAATGTTTGGAGTTACCATATATCATATAATCATCCTTGTTTCATAGACTTGGAGTGGTTTGTTTACTCTTTCCTAATGTTTGGGGTTACCATATAACGCCATCCTTTTTTCATGGTCTTGGAGTGGTTTGTTTACACTTTCACCCACTGCTCATTTTTTTATATTGCTGCTTGTTTAACACTTAATAGTGTCTTCATTTGTTGCTTTCAAGGGAATAGCATATTCAAGCTTTAAGTTGTTGGATATCTCTTCTGCTTTGGGTCATTTAGAGCTTTTAATCTTGTTGAGATACTGTTTTGAGCGTTCTAATTGCATCATGTAATTGATCTTATTTTAGAATAGCCATGTGATGTGCTAATGAGATTGGGTATTTATTTGTTAATCATAATGAATGTGGCACATTAGGAATTCTGAGCCTTGAGTCTTGGGTGTTGTTATGCCTGTGACATGAACTAATTTATATTTGGATGTATTTCAAGCTAATTTTATTGCATTTATTTTCAAGCTGATGTTTTACTGCAAATATGTGAATATGTCGAATTATAGATGCTCCCTAGTGCTGATTTAAAATGTTTTAAATTTTTGAATTATGTTACTTTTTATTTGACAAATTATTAGAAATTAAGTTTCTAGAGCTTCTTTACATTAATTCTGTTCTTTGAGAGTTTTTTTTTTTTTTTTTTTAATGATTTAATGGATATTTGTGGATACCCCTGGGTACCCATCAAAGCTGTGGGGGAATTAGGGATGGGTACCTGTGTGGGTATGCGATGGAGCCAAAGTTTGATTTTAATCCATTGCCATTGCTAGATTGAATGGCCTTGTCGACCATTGAACACCCAGGCAAGCCGTGCTGTCTCTGGTGGTGTGAAATGCAAGTCCTTTTCTTGTTGCATCCATTGCTAGCAGATTCCTTCTGTTTCAACATGTTGGGTGACTGGTGCCTATTTGCATATGCACCGCGTTGGATTCCCACTTTTTCTTGTTTGATGATTAATATAAGCCTTTTTGCTCTTCCCTTGTTGCCAAATGACTCTGTTGTTGAAATATTCACTCTTATTTTGAGGATTAGTTGCATTTATAATCAGCAAGTCACTTCTGGATGGAATTGCTTACCTATTTGCTGTTGCATATCATTATAGGAGGAAATATAGTAATTCTAATAATTTTGGTGTTGTGTTTGTCTTCTGTTCTCTTCAATTGAATCTCGGAGTCCACTTCTTGAGTCCTTTTTCTTCCTTTCTCTTCCATTTTCCAGTTCTCCTGGTTCCTATTTACCTCTGTCACTGTTTCTTCCATCTATTTACCTTTCTGCATCATGTTTATGCCCCTCCTCATCTCTCTATTACCCTTGCTTATTTGTTTTGATTGTGTGTTTGGTAAGATATGTGGGACTGAAAGCCCTGAAAATCTACCCACCTTCTGCCCGTGATTGGGTCAAGGTCACAATTCTTACCCATAAGGTTTAGTTTCAAACTATTAGTGGTAAGCGTATTTATTGGAATAGGTAGCATCTTTATTGTTGTTTGCACTAAAGCTATATAACAAAAACATGAGTTATTGTTGTTTTTAATATTATACATGATGTCACCTGCTGGGTTTTGGATACATGACTGTTTACTTCCATGTTCTTAATGTGTAAGGTTACCATCCGTATTTTAAGAACCACACCAGAAATTGATCCAGCAGGCCTTAGATGTCATTATTTGATTGGTTTGGGCACAAGTTACTCGGAGACCTTTGTTCCAGTTTGGTTCTTATAAAATTGTTAATATACTGTTAGGTTTCTACACTATTTTAAAGTAAAGAATGGAAAGAAAGCAGAATTGCACACGGAAAGTATGAAGATTATACTGAATACTGGAAGTGTCTTACAAACAGAAGAAATACTACAACAATTTGACAACTATAATTCTGTTACAGAGAATTAAACAATTATAGCCAAAAATGAAAGAAGAGGAATAACAATGAAGAAGTGATAGTCCAATAGCTTTAGAGAGGCTACGGTCTCTCCGAAGTCCCAATCCTATTCCCAACTAATTGCTTGCATTCTCCATTCCTTTCGTCTCTATTTATCATCATTCTTCAGCAACTTTAGTATTTCCATGCCTTCCTAACCAATTTCCCTCCGTACTCCTGGAATATTCTCTCCTAACTGTTTTGCTAAGTCAGCATTCAGAGGTGTGGATCTCCTATAATGCTTCCTATTATACACCTTTACAAATGGTATCATATCATATACACAGCACAAGAAGATCCATTGCTATTCTTTTTCTACCATCATATTTTATACAGTAATGCTACCCTCTTCTTATTACAAGCCCGAACAGTGTTTATTTTTGAATAAATGAAATTTGTTGGTTTGATACTGATAGTTATTTGTGTTGGGTCTTGACAGAGTGAAAAGAGGTGACTGTGAATTCGAATTCAAATCTGAATGGGTTATCTTCAATATGGCAGACATGGTCTTAGGCAGATCATTAGATTTAAAGATGCCAATTATGATAGTGTTGTGGTAAACCCACTCTTGTATGCTTCTCAGGGGCTTCGATACAACCGGAAGCTCCAAGTCATCCTAACCACTGTAATTATCTATCTTGAGTTGTGATGTTTGTGTTCTGGTATTTGATTCAATTTAATTTTCTGATATTTCCAATTCCCAATTTGTAGGACATAGATAAGCTGGGAAAGGCAGGTGATACTGTCAAAGTTGCCCCTGGATATTTTCGCAACCACCTAATGCCCAAGCTCCTCGCTGTCCCTAACATCGATAAGTTTGCTTACCTCCTCACTGAGCAGCGCAAGGTTTTTCTTTTTTTCCTCTTTCTTTAATCTCTTTTTTACCTATTTATCTATGCTATTGCTTGTCAATGTCATTCATCATTATGTAAATTTGTTTCTTCTACTTCCAGTTCTCTGTGTTTTACTATCTTCTGGAATAACTTTTTAAATTCTTAATATGATTATGCTGTCACTCTGTCAGATGTCTGATCCTTAAAACAACAGCATCCTTTACCCCTCTGTTTACGTGAATGTATATGCAGTGCATACTGTCAAGTTTCAACAATCTGTGCTTGTATACTTGGCGAATAAACATTTGCATATTCACATAGGTAGTTTCCTGAACTTTCTCTGCATTCACCAATTGCTAATGTCATGTTTTACATGCTTCAGATCTATCAACCTGCTGAAGAAGAAGAAGACCAAGAAGATGTTACTTTAGTTAAAGAGTCAAAGGAAGATACGATGAAAGAGTATGAAAAGGCAGCACTACGTCTTGATAAGGCTAACCTGGTTTGTGGTTTACTCTCAAAAGCTTTTCATTGCTGTTTGGGACTATTTCTGCGATTCTTTTTAGGGATATATTTTCCTTTTCTAGTTAGATGATTGCCTTATATTTGTTTTCTTTCTTTGGAGAATTTGGTCTAGCTAAAACACAGATGATCTGTTCTTAGATTTTATGTATTACTGGCTAAAACTTCAAATTAGAGTGTGTTGTGATGATACTCCCGAAGATTGTAAATGTTAAAATTGTAAAAATAGAAATGTTTACTTGATAATTGGATAGTCTTTCGTGTTAAAACTCACAATTTGATATATGTTATTTTAATATGGTGTCTAATAGGTCTTGCGTAGGTTAATCGATGTTCAAAAAGCGAAGTCCCGTGCATCAAAAGATGACCCCTTGGAGATACGCTTACCTGTGACAAAAGAAGTTCTTGTGGCTGAGGTACAGTTTGTTCTTCTTAGTCTAAATGTTTTATTGATGGTAATTAAGTAACAAAATAAGAAATAAGAATATAAATCTGTTAAAAAAATAAATAAATGTAGCTGATATTAATTCCTCAGGAGAAACTTTCTTGGCCTGTTGATTTGGGTAGTGTATACCATGTCATTATTTATCTGAACTTGGAATCTAGAATAATTTGTGTTAGAATATCTAGAAAATATTTCATAATATTATTATGAGATAGGATTATTTCACACCGTGTAGAAATAAGAAGTCATATACTTAATCTTAGCGGTTGATCTACACACATCTGACAGCAGTGATTTATTGATGTTAGTAATTAATTAATGGGTGTAACTTAATAAATTACATTTGTCAAATGCACGTAGATCAACCGCTGAAATTAAGTGTAAGATTTCTTACACCTTTGTAAGCTAATCCTACCGTTATTACAAAACTGATATGGGATTACAAAAATGCATATATGTTGAATTTTGATTTCATTCATGAGAGAAGGGTTACCTTTCTTCCTTTTCTGGTACCGAGGTTTTAAGTATTGTGATATTTTTAGGTGGCAAGACAACTCTGCGTGAACATTGCACCTGATAACCTGCATCTTCCATTACCTTTATCGTCAGTGGGAGAATATGAGGTGCCACTCCGTTTACCAAGGTCCATCCCTTTGCCAGAGGGCAAGCTTAACTGGAGTTTGAAAGTTAAAATCCGGAGTAAATAAATCAGTAGTCTTGTTGAATCCAATTTCATAAGGGATGAAAGTTTTGGTTTATATTACTGCTAAATTGAACCCGAGGATTATAAGTTATCAACATTGGTTTTATTTATATCAATATACTTTATGATTAAGTGAAAATTTATGTATATTCTGCTAATTAAATAATGCAGTAGAGTTTTTATTTAATAATAAAATGTTATTTAAAGAAAGAAAGTTAGAATATTAGTTCAGAAGAACACCATTAAACCGTAAATTAGAATATTCATTTATAATAAAATAAATATCTACATAATTTTAATAAAAATAATTTATATATTTGATTTTTCTAATTTTGATAGGTATTGAAAGTTTTATAATCTTAAATAGGTTAATAAGCTTATAGCAAGTTAAATATAATTCAAGTCGAACTTATAATATAATTTATTTCTTAATAACAGGTCAGGCCATATTTAAAAAAATATTTTGTGGATATATTTAGATCAAAGTTTACCTTGACTGAGCCCATTTACATCCTAATAAAGTTGAGTAGGAACTGTTTGAGCGCGGTTGCACCACAGAACCAATACTTTTTACTAAAAATGTCAACAATTAAAAAATCAGACCGAATTGATCGGTTTGATATTGTGCAAGTCTCTGGAAATTGGATCCTCTGCTATGAAAAAAGATATGATATGGGCATATAAAAAAATCATAACTATGTAAAGTGAATTAACGATTATGATTTATAATTATTTATTTAATATATATATTTTTTCTCTTATTATCATTGATCCATATGATTTTTCACATGACCATGTCATATTTTTTGATACAGATTCCTCGCGTCTAATTTATAGATAAAACTGGTTATGCAAAGAACTAGCTGATCCAAAACGATGAAAATCAGTTTAGAACCTTGGAGCATTTTTTTTAAAAAAAAGTATTTATACAACGCTGATTTAAGATTTTTTTTTTTTTATGGATAAGATGACATTATTTACAATATTATGTCATGTTTGAACTTATTTTGAAGTATAATTCTTAGTGTTATAAATTTATGAATATGTTGGCATATTACTTGATTATGATGGTATATTTTTTTATTAATATATTGATAAGGGTGTTTCCTAAAATAGTTTTAAAAACAATTACCAGTTTTTAGTTTTTAGATCAAAAATTTCGTAACACCTTTGGTTTGTTTTTGTTTTGATTTTCACTTTTTTTGTTTTGAGAACCATAAAAATACGGAGAACACTTTGTTTTCATTAATGGCAGGATTGTAAATTAAGAAACATTATAATAATGAGATATCTATGACCTACAACATCAACACACTCACCAGCTTGGTAATGAGTATAGGGTATGTTTGAAAGTGTTTGTTTTTTTTTCTTCAAAAACTGTTTAGAATATGAATTTTGAAAATTGATTTTAAGAGTAAAAAAACAAAAAAAACTTATTTGAATATAGATAAATTAAAGTTATAAAGAAGTTATAATTATTTATAAAAATGCCATTAATAAAGTTTTAGAATTACAAAATGCCACCTTAAAGTAGTTGTTTTGGTCCTGATATTTAAGAATTGCCATTAATAAATCCTGATATTTATGAAATTGCCACCGCCTAAACAAAAAAAATCAAAAAACACCTCTGGAGAACATGGGGAGGTTGTTTTGGTTTTTTTGTTTTTAAAACTAAGAAAATCATTGTTTTGGAAAGCATTTTGCAAAACAATCATTTCTAAACAGATTATTTTTTTTAATTTTTTGTTTTAAAAACTGTTTTTGAGAATAGGAATCAAACTTACCTATGATTCCGACTTTATTCTGCTTCCAAGTTCTGGGCTGAAAAGGCCTCCCTTTGGCAAATTTGTTTATGGAATATTCATCATTTTCTTTAGAAGTAAGATTCACAATTGCTGCATGTTTGGATTTGGTTTATTTATTTATTAAGAATTATGAGGAAATAAAATTAAAAAAGAAGAAGAAGCAAAATTAATGATTCTCTCTTTGTGCAGTGATTGAAGAATTTTGTTACACTAATTGTAACTGTTTGTTTGCTGAAGCTGACTTTCCCATGTAATACAGGCATAGACACATACTTACTTGCCAATTGCAACTTGAAATTTGTCTCAAATTTCAAAATTATGTGTGTGGTTATGAAAATTTATAGTCTAGAGAGGAATTAACCAAACTTTATGATTCTAGAAGGGATCAAGATGATTTTGGGATGTAAGAGGATTGAAAAAGGAAATGTATGATGGCCCTTTGAATATGTTATTGTTCTTTTTTCAGATAATGTGACTTGTGGTAGTTAATGGTCCATAGCTCTATTCAATCTTGCTACTGTTTTCTGGTAGTTAATGGTCGGATGCAATGCAATTGTTTATATCTCCGGAGAGTTCATTTTTTAAATTAAGAATTAGTTTAAACTATTAATGAATTACTTTTTAGGAATGTCCCCATTTCTTCTCTCGGGACATTGGCTCAAATTAATGAATTATCTTATGCATTAGTTGTATGTCCATTGATGTATTATTAACTCTGCTACTCATCACACCGCTATTTAAGTACACACCAAATGCAGTGATTCCTTTTATTATAATAGCTGCCGTGATGGACCTCGTGAACATTGAAGCAGTGGTTCTGCTGTGGAAGATTGACAAATTCGATTTTGTAGCATGCATGAGAGCCTTCTTTGGTGTTATCTTCAAAAGTGTTATCAAAAAAAAATTTGCAAGTGGATGATATCAAACAGCAATAACTTCTGAGCAAGATTTGCAAGTGGACCTTAATGTTTCCACACACACACACACTAACTATATAGGACACGAGTCATGAGAAATTGAACTTGGTCATGATCCGCGGCACATCCATGTAAGTTAACTTGGAATCAGGTCAAATAACTCTGACCACACGGGAATGCGAGTGCACCTTGATAATATAGGTAGCAACATGGATCCTTAGACAGAGTAGGGAGTGCATTACTTTATAGTGCATAGTGCTTATATCCAAAATATCCCAATCATACTCAATACTGGCCTTTGATAAGAAAGGTGAAAAAGTATCTCACAACAGAAAATAAAAGGACCAGTACTTCTAGTCTTCTAGATCTAAGGTTTAAACTGTGAACGGTTCAATCAAAGTGGCATGGCATGTCATTGGCCGTAACCTAATCAGGATTCTATGGAAGTTAGCCTTTCAAAAATTTTAAACAACACATACAAAAGGCATATATTTCAATAATTGAATGACTTTGATCCTAAAATTGTATCTGTAACTCATCCAGGAATCTACTAAATCACAACATTATAAGTTAATTTTGCAATTAAGTATACATTGCAGACAATCCACGCCTGCCTTAAGGGTTGTTCTGTTCATTTTGCTCGCCTTGTTTTCTCCATTTGGCCCTGAACAGAATTGTTCCGTCATTCAAATAGTAAGAGGTAGCTACCCTTCAGTTTCAGCACATAAATGATCAAAAGATGTAGCCATTAAATTCCAGACAAAATTTCAAATTTAAACTTGCGATCATACTTAATTGTTAGCTATCCTAAAGTTTCTTTTTATAATGTTGCTTTATAAAGTTCTTCATACGTCTTGTATTAGGAGGGAAAGAATATTCCTTAGGAAATATACTTAGTCATTAGATAGTTAGTTAGGGGGAAGGTTGTGTTTGTATAAAAAGATATTGGAGTCACTTTTAGTATTTTCTGAATATAGGCTGAGAACGCTCAGTTAGAAGGGGAGTGCCCCTTGGCAAGAGAAGTGTCTCTTGTGTGTTGTGTTTTACTTCTCATCAATAAACAGATCCTATTTTCTTCCATTTCCATTTTTCTTTTCATTTCCATCTTTAAAGAATTCAGAACAGTAATAGTTCTTCTAATATATGAGGAAATATTTTGAACAAAACCAGAAAGAGAAAAGATAAACGACAAGACAAGAAAGAAAGTGGTTCTCACCATTGAATTATAGCTTCCAAGGCTTCGTGCCGTATCAATATATAGATGCCTTCCTAGTATATTTACTTGAACTTTTATATATAAGCCAAGCATTGTTGTTGCCCATAATGACAACACCATTCTTGTAAAACCAAGAGAAAAAGAAATGACATAGCAGCAAATTTGATTTTAATTCCCTACTGCAACCAGACAAATTAACATAGCCACAAAGCAACAGGTATAATAAATGTGGAAGCAAAGACCCGGTGCATACTTAGAATTTTTAGTCTATCCCATAAAACTAGTTTCTCTAATTGAGTTAAAGTGTTTGGCTGACCCTTTCCTTGTATTAACTTCTCAAGAAGCTGAGAAAGATCCAACTCTTCTGATATCCGAGAACTTAAACTGTGCATGGCATGAGGCAATGTGATTGTTTCAGAAATTCTCTGAATATTCTCAAAGTGAGCTTGCATCCTATCATTGTCAATTACAAAAGAAAACATGTCATTAGTATCTCCTTCTTAATGTGGGGTTGGAAATTCATCATGATCATAGGCAAAAAAAGTGTAAATACATATTGAAGAAGAAGAAGCTGGGTTGATATCACACTTAACTGAACCTTAATGAGCTCTTCATTTTCCCTTTGGATTGCAAATTCTCTTTGAAGTGCATCAAGCCTACGCCTGTGACCAACATATAGCTTATACCAAAAATACCCACTTCCTAAGACACCAACAGTAACAAAAACCTTCCTCCTATGCCGTCTCCAAAAATCCCAAAGGCACAGTTATTGAGGGGAAAAAAAAAAAGCAAACACAAATGAGACATCAAAATAAGGCCAGAATGATGCAACCAACCAAATCAACACAGCCACAAATTTCCCTGCATTTCCATTACAAAGGAACAGAAACAATAACCAACGTTCAAATTGTTACTATAAATTACAAAACTACATAAATGAGAAACAAAAAAATCAGAGTCACCCAGATGAAGACACATTAAAGTTGGAGGCTTTACCAGAAAGAAGGCATTTTGATGCTATGAAGACTCAAAATCCATTACTGTGATTTCATTTTAAGAAGAAAAGAGAATTAAGAAGAAGCTTTGGAATTAACGCCCCAGGTGAAGGATGATAAATGGAAGTGGGTGTTGTGTTCTCCTTCCTTATCTTTGTGTTTGAGAGCTGAGAGCTTGGATTGGCCCTTTCACAAGCCCAAAACAAGTGACTCGTTTTCAAGGTTGCGTGATTCCTTAAAGTTTCAGAACTGAATCTAGCGTCTGTTTGGAGCTAGAATCTATCTACTCAAATCACATACTAGTGTGTTATTTATTTTCTTGTAAAAGATACGTAAAAAACTAGAAAGAATCTATGAAATTAAGAGTAAAAATAAAATAAAATAAATTATTGTGAACTGTTTTTTTTTTTGGTAAACATATGGTGAACTTAATTTACTTAGCTGAATGTGTAGTAAGATTAATTTATTTTAACTTTATAAAATTTATTTTTTATGAATTTTTTAAAAATTAAAAAATATTTTGCGTACAAATTTATCACAATATAATAAAGAATTTAATGTTTCTTACATATATTGTAAGAGATAAAGTTATTTCTATACACATATAAAAGTGTATGGAGCCGGTCTTATGAAGAGAAAAGAGAAAAGAGAAAATATAAAGTATCTAAACACCTAAAATTTTACACCTCACTAGTTAGGAGTAGGGTCTTTTTTTAGTTTCAATTTAGTAAAAAGATGAGTAAAATCTCTTTTGGATCCCTAATAAAAAATATATGGTTCCCACTTTTGCCCTTTACAAAAAAAATTAATTTTTAATCCCTCTACAATTTTAGTTCTTTGAAAATGTGATTGATTAATCCCTCGTTTAAAAAGATTGATTAATCCCTATACAATTTTAGTCATACACTAGTTACCGTACGTTTAGAATGATTAATCAATCTTTTTAAGCTCAAAAATCAGTTAAAACAAAGAAAGAAAATCATCAACAGTTCTGAAAAATACATCTATGGCATTTTTATATTATTTTGCTCTGCAATAGACTCCAACAAGAGACACTTTCCTACTTACAGACTCCGAAGAATCGACCCCAACCTATCACACACTATGTATGATAGGGAAAATACATCCACAATATAAAGAAAATTACAGACTCAATCACAATGCATACTCCTAAGTACACTCGCTACACACATAACAACAATACATACTCATAGACTCCATAACAGACTGAAAATAAACATAGACACCATAGCAAGATGTTAGTCACCTTAACCCAAGCTTCCTCCACAAACTCCCACTCATATGCAGATTTCACTCTTCCTCCTTTCCTGGTTGATTCATATTTTCCTCTCCTTCTCCTTTGCTCTCCCTCTCCTTATAATAACCTCCTTGCACGTTTACTCCCTTTCCAATATCCTCATCACCATTCAACATTTGCCAGCTGTCCCTTTTTTCTCTTTCTGTAACTAACTTCATTCCTTTGCTAAGAACCACCTTTTTCTCTTTCTTTTCGTTACTGCCTTGATTTGGAATTGACACCTCAACTTTGTCTTCTTGGGCGGTTGGATTGTTTTTGTTAGAATAGATATGATTAGTGATAAACCTTTGGTTTACCATATTTTTAGGCTAAATTATACAAGAATTATGTAGTAGAATGCATGGAATTCAAGGTTTTAAGAAATTTAAGTCATAAGATAGGAAATTGAGCTGACGTTTTGATAATATTTGCGTTTTGAAGGTAAAACCACAAGAAATGGTGCTAAAAGTGCTAAAGAAATCATGACGAAGAAGTAGCGGCTCAATATGGAAAAGGGAAGCCAAAATCTTACAAGTTAGGAGCCAGAAAAGCACGCTCAAGCGCACATATGCACGCTCAAGCGCCCCAGAAGACATAATTCCAGACTCGAGGAGCACGCTCGAGCGCGTGAGGGCAGGCAGAACAGCAAATTACAGGCATAGATCGATGCACGCTCAAGGGCCAACAGCACGCTTGAGCGCCCAAGTACGTTCCTGACAGCAAAGATTTGCTGAGATTTAATGAAGATTTTCCAGATTACGACATCCAGAACCAAAATGGAAACAAATCAAACCGGATTTAAAGGGAGTCATGGAAGATTGAAGCAGGATTATAAAGCTCAAATCTACCAACCAATCTACAAGATATTAATTGCAAAAAGGAAGCAATTGAAGAATCAATTACAAATCTGATAAGGATTCGTTGAGAGATACAATGAAGATACAACTCCAATGGCTATAAATAAAGAGCTTGGGAGCAGACCAAAAACCAATTCACAAGTCCAGAGCATTACACCAAGACGGAAGGAGGAATCCTGTTGCGGAGCGCTGAAACACTGAGGAACCAAGTCAACATCACATCAATGGAGGCTTGGGGTTCTCTTTACTTTACTATTATTTTTCAATTCAGTATGCTAGAGTAGTCTTTTATGTAGTTAAGGGTAGATGGAACCCAATTGAATCGTTATGTTTATGATTAAATTGTCTCCGAATCCTGTTCTTTTTATAATTGAATAAATTATCTGTCTTTAATGCTTTCTATGAGTTTGTTCATTATAGAATGATTTTGGGGAATTGTATGACAATAGGGATGTTGGTGCATGAACCCTGACCTGATAATTTATCATAATCCTTGTGATCTAGGAATAGGCATAGGGTAATTATGCAATCTTGAAATTCTTGATCTTAATGCATGTTTTCTTGGGGAATAATCGGGAAACTAGAGTTCTTTCAAGATTACATAGATTTATGGTAACAAGGAATTGAGCCGTAATTAAACTAGATAGAATTGATTGGCAATATATTAAGAAACGGATTCTTGGCTATTTAATTCATAACAGATTGAGGATATTGGGGAAAGTCGAAACCTTAACTACGCTTGTTTTAAATTCTTAACAAACATCATCTTCATTCATTCTTTAAATTCTGAATTTTCTTGATTGCATGTTTTTACTTGTTTTTAATTTGAAGTTCTTTGAACAATCATCCTCTCAAACTCAACTTTTGATTGTCCAACTAAAACGCGATTAGCGAACTAGTGTTTGAAGTTTCTGATCCTCGTGGAAACGATCTCGTACTCTGGTACACTTTATTACTTTCACGATCGGTGCACTTGCTGAGTCGCAACAATTAGATATGATTAGATTACTTCCTATCTGTAAATATTCTTTTTGGATTAGATCTGGGGTTCTCACTTAAGCCCATTAGGGTCTCTATATATTGTAAATCTTTGTATTAGATTAATACACAACACATTATTTTATATTCAAGTTGGTACCAGAGCTCTTTTTCTAGGGACCCTCGCTTTCGCTTAAAACTTCGTTCTCGCATTAAAACCTAAGCCCACTGCTTATGAATCCTCTTTTCTTTGTCGTGCGTCCTTCCGGCAAGCCATACAGGGCTGTAAGATCCCTTAGAATAATTTTTGAATGCGTCAGCACCTCCGACAGCCACCAGAACCGCCGTCCAGCACTGTTCAGGCCGCCGGAGAAGTTTTCCTGGCGAGTTTTCGAACCAAACCACTCGTGACCAAGAGCCTCTCCTCCCGGCGACCAAGTCTGTGGAAGTCTGACCACCATCGCAGCCGCCACGCGCCGGCGAGTCACGCGCCAGCGAGTTTGGCGCCGTTGCCGGGGATCGAATTCTTCAACATTAGAAGTAACTAATTAACTTTTAGATTGGACGCTTATTGTTCTGCACTTTAAGCATATTATAAAAACATTTTCTGCATAAAAAAAAAATTCTGCATATTTTTCTACATATTTAATTTTCTACATTCTTTTCTTTTCTTTTCTGTTTTCTGTTTTGCGTTTTTTATTTTTTCTACACATCTTTTCAATCTTAGTTTATGCGAGGTACTCTTAACCCACGAATTTTGCAGTTTGATCTTGAGATAGAAAAAACAGAAAGAAAACTTAGGAAAGACGCAAAAGTAAAGAAAGCGAAGGAAACAAAGGCATCAACTTCGACGGAACCAAAGGAGGAACCAATGGCAGAAAACAATCAAATCGCTCCAAGGACATTGGGGGATTACATGACCCCAGCTCGAGTTCCACAGACGGCAAGCTTTGTTAGACCAAACATAGGCTAACAATTTTGAACTGAAGCTGGCACTGCTGCAACTAATTCAAAAAGAACAGTTCGCTGGAGGAAGCACAGAGAACCCCTATAGTCATCTTGATAACTTCTTACTTTACTGTGATACATTAAAAGTGAATGGAGTTCCTCGTGATGCTATCTTGCTCAGGCTATTTCTATGCTCACTGAAGGATGAAGCAAGAGATTGGTTGCAGTATCTACCTGAAGGAAGCATAACCAATTGGGATGACTTAGCAAGAAAGTTCTTGGCCAGATTTTTCTCAGCTTCAAAGATGGCAAGGCTCAAGGCTGAGATCACTGCTTTTGAACAAAAAGAAGGTGAATCTTTGTACGAGGCTTGGGAACGATTCAAAGGATCACTCAGGAAATGTCCTCAACATGGAATTGAAGCATGGGAGAAAATAAGAATCTTTTACAAGGGATGACATCCAGCACAAGAACACTGGTAAATGCTGCTGCAGGAGGCTCCTTGAAAACAAAAACTCCAGAGGAAGCGCTAGAATTGTTGGAATCTCTAGCTTCTCAAGAATTTGACAATGCCCCGTTACACCAAGAAGATAAGGGATAATGAAGCTTGATGGCTATGATGCACTCTTAGCCCAGAATAAACAAATGTTACAAATGCACAAGAAACAACAAGAACAATTAGATGCTCTTAATAAAAAATCTTTCTCAAGTTTCTTCTGTTAATAATTCTAATATTAAATGTGGTGTTTGTGAAGAGGCTCATGCGACTGAGGATTGCGAATACATAAGAGCAGCGGAAAAGCCACCAGTAGAGGTCAATGGACTCTGGTATGATCAAAAGAACCAGAACAATCCAAGAAGGAATCAATATGGTAATCAAGGGTGGAAAAATTCTAATCAACACCCTGGGTTGAGTTACAAATCAAACTACCAGCTGAATCCTCATGTACCATTGCAACAACAACCTCAAGGCACCACTTCAGAATGGGAGAAGGCTTTTGCGCAGCTGTCCAAGACAACATCCGACTATATTCAAAATGCAGATGCCTTCAGAGATGAAGCAAGAGCTTCATTCTGGAATCAAGAAGCTTCGATCCGAAACTTGGAGACTCAAATTGGTCAGCTGTCAAGACAGTTCACTGAAAAAACTCAGGGAACCTTTCCAAGTAACACCGACACGAACCCAAAGGCACAATGTAATTCAATTGTCACAAGGAGTGGGATCGTGATTCAGCTTGTGGAAAAGCCACCAGTTGAAAAGAAGAAAGAAGTCGAACCTGAAGCTGAACCTGAAGTTGAAAAAGAAGATGCAGTAGAAGCTGAAAAGAGCAGTCCAGAGAAGAAGCTGTTCGAATGGGAGAAAAAGAAAGCTCTGGACAGGCAACCAAAAGCGGCAGACCCGTCTCCTTATGCAAAGTTTCATACCCTCAGCGGCTGAAACAAGAAGTCCAGAAACAGCAATACACCAAATTTCTGGACATATTCAAGTAGTGCAATCATCCAGAAGAAACTTCCTCCCAAGCTGAAAGATCCAGACAACTTCAGTATTCCTATAGAAATAGGAAATATTGAAGTAGGGAAAGCATTATGTGATTTATGAGCAAGCATAAACCTAATGCCACTGTCCATGTGCAGAGCTCTTGGAATAAAGGAGCTTGAGCCGACTACAGTTTCTCTCCAGTTAGCTGACAGATCGATCAGACGACCAGATGGGGTAATTGAGGATGTTTTAGTTAAAATTGACAAATTTATCTTCCCTGCAGATTTTGTAATTCTGAATATGGAAGAAGACGCTGAGATTCCCCTATTGCTTGGAAGGCCATTCCTAGCCACTGCAAGAGCAATGATCGATATGGAGCAAGGAAAACTGATGCTGAGGATGAACGAAGAAACAGTCACCATTGACGTCTTCGAGTCAATGAAACATCCAACAGACGGAGGAGACTGTTTTATGATTGACATAATACAAGAAGCAATTGATGATGCTATGAAAGAGGAGAGCTCCCCACTCGAGTTAGAACAAATCAACGAAGAAGTTTAAATAGCTGATAAAGAACCAGTGGTGGAAGAACTTGAAAGAAAGAAAGATGACATCCCTCTTGGAGCACCAAAGGTAGAGCTTAAGGAGTTACCTCCAAATACAAAGTATGCCTTCCTTGGTGACAACAACACGTATCCAGTCATCATCAATGTTGAGCTGTCAACCACTGAAGAAGAGAAGCTTCTCAAAGCACTGAAGAAACACAAAGCTGCCATAGGATGGTCCTTCTCCGACCTAAAAGGTATAAATCCTTCCTTTTGTACTCATATAATTCTAATAGAAGATAATATTAAACCTGTGAGGCAGCCGCAAAGGAGACTCAATCCAACCATGAAAGAAGTGGTTAGGAAAGAAGTAGTTAAACTATTGGATGCAGGTATGATTTATCCTACATCTGATAGTGCATGGGTAAGTCCTGTACAAACGGTACCCAAGAAAGGTGGAGTCACTGTGGTAAGAAATGAGAACAATGAGTTGATTCCAACAAGGACAATTACCGGGTGGAGGATGTGCGTTGACTACAGAAGACTTAACACAGCCACTCGCAAGGACCACTTCCCAATTCCTTTCTTGGACCATATGTTGGAAAGACTAGCTGGCCATGCCTTCTACTGCTTCCTGGATGGGTACTCAGGCTACAACCAAATAGCAGTAGCTCCAGAAGATCAAGAAAAGATAGCATTCACATGCCCTTACGGAGTCTTCGCTTACCGGAGAATGCCCTTCGGCTTGTGCAACGCTCCTGCAACTTTTCAAAGGTGCATGCTTTCCATCTTTTCTGATATGATTGAGAAATCTATTGAGATCTTTATGGATGACTTTTCTGTTTTTGGTCCCTCATTTGACAACTGTTTAGAAAATTTATCTTGTGTTTTACAAAGATGTCAAGAGAGTAATCTTGTGTTAAATTGGGAAAAATGCCACTTCATGGTAAAAGATGGCATAGTTTTGGGGCATAAAGTGTCCAAAGTTAGTATAGAAGTTGATAGAGCTAAGATATCTGTTATTAAGAAACTTCCCCCTCCCTCTAACGTTAAAGACATTCAAAGTTTTCTTGGTCATGCAGGTTTCTACAAACGCTTTATCAAAGACTTTTCCAAGATAGCAAAGCCGTTATGCAAGCTGTTGGTCAAAGATGAGGAATTCAACTTTACAGATGAATGTTTGGTAGCATTTAATATTTTAAAAGATCGATTGACCACTGCACCTGATTTCACACTACCTTTTGAATTAATGTGTGATGCTAGTGATTATGCTATAGGATCTGTCTTAAGACAAAGAAAGAATAAATTGTTGCATGTGATTTATTATGCTAGTAAAATTCTGAATGATGCACAAATGAATTATGCAACCACTGAAAAAGAATTACTAGCAGTTGTCTATGCATTTGATAAATTTAGATCGTATTTGCTAGGGTCTAAAGTAATTGTTTACACCGATCATGCTGCTTTAAAGTATTTATTGAATAAGCAGGATGCAAAGCCACGATTACTTAGGTGGATGTTGCACCTTCAAGAATTTGAAGTGGAGATCAGAGACAAGAAATGTGTAGAAAACTTGGTGGCTGATCACCTCTCCCGAATTCAAGAAAAAGATCTTCAAGACGGACCTGAGCTGAAGATCAGGGAGGAGTTTCCCGATGAGCAAATTATGGCTATTAATGTTATCTCGGATCCGCAACTGAAGGAAGTAAAGAACACGAGTACACCTCCTTGGTTCGCAGATTTCACAAACCTCAAAGCAGCAGGAGAAATTCCAGTAGACTTCACATGGCAACAAAGAAAGAAGTTTCTACATGATGTCAAGAAATACTTATGGGAAGAGCCCTTCCTCTTCTACAGATGTGCTGATGGAGTAATAAGGCGATGCATTCCAGAAGAAGAGATGAAAGACACCATGTGGCACTGTCATGGTTCCAGCTACGGTGGACACTTCGAGGAGAAAGAACAGCCGCAAAGGTGCTGATGAGTGGCTTTTATTGGCCAACACTCTACAAGGATGCAAGGAAGTTCGTTGAATCCTGTGATAGATGTCAGAGAACAGGGAACATCTCCAGAAGACATGAAATGTCCCTCAACAACATATTGGAGATTGAGATCTTCGATGTATGGGGAATAGACTTCATGAGACCCTTTCCTCCTTCTTATGGCAACAAATACATTCTGGTTGCAGTAGATTACGTCTCTAAGTGGGTAGAAGTTGCTGCCCTTCTTACTGATGATGCTCGGGTGGTTATAGCGTTCCTAAAAAGAAATATATTTGTCCGATATGGAGTACCTCGAGCAATCATAAGTGACAGAGGAACTCACTTTGACAACAGACAAGTGGAATACGTGTTGGCTAAATGTGGAGTGAAACACAAGATTGTCACACCATATCATCCGCAAACAAGTAGTCAAGTGGAGATATCCAACCGAGAGCTAAAGCGAATATTGGAGAAGACGGTTGGAAGTTCAAGAAAAGACTGGTCCAAGAAGCTTGATGATGCATTGTGGGCATACCGAACTGCATTTAAGACGCCAATCGGAATGTCTCCTTTCCAGTTAATGTTTGGGAAGGCCTGTCACTTACCAGTGGAATTGGAACATAAAGCTTTATGGACAATAAAGTACCTCAACTTTGATTCCAAGACCGCAGCTGAGAAAAGGCTTCTGCAACTGGATGAACTAGACGAGTTCAGACTCTCTGCGTACGAAAGTGCCAGCCTTTACAAAGAGAAGACAAAGAAGTGGCACGACAAAAAGATCATGCCTCGAGACTTCAAGGTAGGGAATCAGGTATTACTTTTTAACTCTCGTCTTCGTCTCTTCCCTAGAAAACTTAAGTCCCGATGGTCGGGACCGTTCATCGTAAGGAACACGAAATCATATAGAGCAGCGGAGATCAGTCCGCTGGATTCTGATAGGAGCTTCACAGTGAATGGTCAATGGCTGAAACTATACATCGGAGGAAAAATTGACAGGGGAACAACCATCGTTGCCCTCGTAGAGGTAAAGTAAGTCAGGTATGTCAGGCTCGTGACGTTAAACAAAGCGCTACTAGGGAGGAAACCCTAGAATTTAATGTTTTCAATACCTTTAAGTCAATTAAATCAAGAAAATACAAAAAAAAAATTAGATAGTTAGTTAAGGTAATCATAAATGAGGAGTTTTGAGTCACGAATTGCACGCTCGAGCGCACACATGGCCGCTCGAGCGCGTGCATCCAGGGAACAAGAGAAATTCTGGGCACGTTACACGCTTGAGCGCCCAAATGATCGCTCAAGCGCCCAACATGAGAGTCACAGGGGTGTCTCCCTGCCACAACGCGCTCAAGCGCTCACTAGCATGCCCAGGCGTGCTCAAAGAGGGAAAATAGAATTCGAACAGCATGCTCGAGCGCCCACTTGGCCGCTCGAGCACACTGCAGCGGTTCCAGAATTTTGGCTTTAAATGCCCCTCTCTCTCTCAGTTTCCCTCCCCCTACACTACTCACTCTCACCACACTTTTCTCTCTCTTATATATTTTTTTTTAATTCTGCTTCTTACTCCCTTTTTCGTTTAAGTTTGCTAGTTCAATCGATCATCATCTACAAGGTATGCATCTCTTCCTATTTCAATGATAAATTTTCTGAAAATTGAAACTACTTTCTCCTTCTCATGAGATGAAATCTGAAATTTAGGGTTCTTGCAATTTCTAAAAGGATTTTTGTGAATTTATGTATGCTGATAGAAATTGGAGAATAAGAAGTCATGATTCTCACACATGCATCATTCTCTTACATTCATGGCATATTCACAAGCACCATATGCTAAAGTGCATCACTTCATGGTAGTGCATTTTAACTGTTCGATAAAATGCTTGAATACAAACTCCTAAACATCATCATGGTTAACCGAACAAGCATGCAATGTTAAAACATGGAGATAGTTGTAATTGAATGTAGTTCACCATAAAATAGCTCCAATCAAAGGGGATGCATCAATTTAGAAAGCTTTCATTGTTACAATCATATATTTTGAATGCATAATCAAGGTGATGAAGTCACCTCCTTAGAACATTATTGCAAGTTTTGGTGATTATGATTGAATTATTTCCATGTGAAGCATGTTGTACACCAATTCTGGGAATGCTTGGTAAAACCAAAAAGTTTATTGATTGTCAAAATTTTCCATGATGACACTATACCTTACTACTAAATTTGGGAATTTTCAACTTGCAATATATCTTGACTTGGAAATACTTTTTTGAGTTTCATGATGTCAGGAAGGGTAAAAAGAAAAAGAGGCACCAAGCAAACTGATGCCGGTTCAAGTTCTCAACCTCCAGTAGTGAATGTGCAACAGTTCAAATCTTCGGCTCATGAGCAACGGTTCCATTCTCACATCTTGGGCAAAGTTGTATGCAAGGAGAGAACCCTCGAACTCACCATGGGCCAACATCCCGATTTCTACAACATTATTACTAGGAGGGGTTGGAGGAACTTCTGCACCTTGCCAGTGGTGACTAGGGAGGATATCTGCAGGTAATTCTTTGCTAATGCTTATGAGGAGCAAGAAGAAGGAGTAGAGAGGCAGTATGTGAGCTTCGTGAGGGGGAAAGAAATCCATTATGACTCCTTCTCCATTCAGAACCTACTGAAGACAGCTTATTGTGACAGGACATCTGTCACCACTTGTGCATATCGGAACAAGAACCATACACTGGAAGATGCTGACGATGAATTGGAGGCTGCAAAGCCCATATTGGAGTACATCACCAACCCAAGTGAGAAGTGGGATATGACAAAGGACGGGCGTCCTAAGAGAGTATGGCTGATGAAACTGAATAACCCAGCTAAGGTATGGTTCCACTTCATGGTCAGCAATATTACTCCCTCTTCTAACCACACTGAGGTGATAGTAAAACGGGCAGTGTTGTTGTGGGCCATTATGACTGAGAGGCCCATAGATCTGCCCAGGATCCTCTCTGAGATCTTATATGACATAGCCCACAAAACGAGTAAGAAGGCATCCATTGGCCATAGCTCTCTGATAGAGTACATGTGCAAAGAAGCAGGGGTAGAGATTCCCATAACAGGTGGAAGAGAGATTACCCCGTTGCCAAAAATTGATGCAAAGTGGATTTCGGATAAGTTAAAGGAAGTTGTGGAAGAAGACGGTTCCATAGCAGAGGCAGCTCAGGCGGGCAGAGGCAGCTCAGGCGGGCAGAAGGAGGAGAGTTAGACGTGCACCAGCCCAGACAGATGGGGCTTCAGGTTCAGCTGCTGCGGGATCAGTAGAGAGTCGACTGACTGCTCTTGAGACGCAAATGGGATTCATCTGGCGCAGGAACCGACATATGCATAGGCAGCAGCTCGCTTATCAGACACACATTATGCGTTACCTCAGCATTACGCAGCCAGATGGACTTCCAGCCTACCAGCCAGAGCCTTATGATGGCTCAGAGGAGGAGGATGCTTTTGATGCCGCACAGCGAGGAGCGAGCACAATTCCGGCTACTGATGGCCAGGACGATGATGCGGAGGATGGCGAGGACACCGTTATGCGACCAGCCATAGTGAGAGATACAGAGGACGAGGAGATGGATGACTGAACACCGTGACCATTTTATATGCTTTATTTCAGTTTTATTTTATTTTGGATTATTATGTTTATGTTGTTTTGGTATGAGATAACCCTGTGTTGCAGTATGATATTTCAACACTGTTGACCGATAGTTTTTATGATGCTGTTTCACGAGGAATCGACTAGTTTTTTAAAACTATCTACGCGATTTTTTTTTTAGATTTAAATTTAGTTGCTGAGGACAACAACATTTAAATCTGGGAATGGAAATGCGCGTATGTCATCAGCTGGAATGCTAATTGACCAAAGGAACTTCATGAGTATACACGGAATATTCGGTTAGTACAGGGAACCATCTCAACTTTAAATTTTTCCTTGCAATTTGAATTTTTGATTTTTTTTAGAGTTTTAATTAATAAAAACCCCAAGCCACTGTTTTGTGAATTTTTTTAGTTTTCTCAGTGTTTTTAACTGATTCAGAGCATGATGATGACTTCAATTTTTCATAATAAGCATCAATATATGATTTTCATGATTTGTTGAATACTTTCATTAAGGATGAGATTGTTAAGATTTAGAATAGAGGAATTACTGCGCATTCATAGCCGTGAGGTTTTTGAGCCTATACAGAAATTTTTTTATTGAGTGTGCATCCCACTGTATGAAAGACTCTAGAACTTGCTTTGTTTCTTGCTTGAATTAGTATGCGATATATTTTATAGATATGATTGAGGCATGTTCTTTCTTTAAACTAGATGGCCAAATAGCCAACCCTTGCTGATATTCCTTAGTTAACCCCTTTGAGCCTAGGCCTGTTTATTCTTTGAAAACCTATGAAGATGACTAAAGCCACTTTCCACATACTCTCCTCACCTTAATTGAGATTGAAATTTCAGATTAAATTGAGACAAAAGTGCTAATTATTAATGATATAAATTGTGGAAGTACAAGAAAAAAGACAAAAGCCAAGGAAGTAAGGTTGAGTGGAATGAGAAAGAAAGAAATAAAGAAAAGAAAAAATCCTCAGGAAGCAAGAAGTGAGAAGAAAGAAAGAAAAATTGTTCTGAGGAAGAGAACGACAAACAAGAGAAAGTTCAAAAGAAAAAGAAGAAGAATGGACCGAAAAGAAGAAAGAAAGTGTTTACAAAAAGTAAACAAGTGCATAAGTTCCTCTTCGAAATCTGAATTTTAATCTTGTAGCTCCTTCTTTAAATTTTCCTTCCTTAAGCCAGGCCAAGTTATAACCCAAGAAAGACCTCTTGATCTTTGAGATACGTCACAATACTTTGGAAAGCGAGAATATAAGCAAGCCTATGGTTGATTCGGTGGGAAACGAGTGAAACACTAACCCTTCAGACAATTGAGCATAAGTGAACTGAAATCCTAGTGAGGGAATGTTTCAGTAAAATTTCGCTTCTTCCTGATCTTAATAATTTTGTTGCATTTTTTTTCTGATGAATTATGAATCTTATGATTGATGCTGCAATTTTTATAGTCTGAATGCTCTGATATTCTAAAATTCCTTCCATCCAAATTCCATGCTTCTGAGAATCCTAATTCCTACCTCCTTAATCTTATTTTAGTTGATTGCTGAGGACAGCAATATTCAAATCTGAGAATGTTTGATAAACCATTGGTTTACCATGTTTTTAGGTTAAATTATACAAGAATTATGTAGTAGAATGCATGGAATTCAAGGTTTTAAGACATTTAAGTCATAAGATAGGAAATTGAGCTGACGTTTTGATAATATTTGCGTTTTGAAGGTAAAACCACAAGAAATGGTGCTAAAAGTGCTAAAGAAATCATGACGAAGAAGTAGCGGTTCAATATGGACCAAGGGAAGCCAAAATCATACAAGTTAGGAGCCAGAAAAGCACGCTCAAGCGTACATATGCACGCTCAAGCACCACAGAAGACATAATTCCAGACTCGAGGAGCACGCTCGAGCGCCCAGAAGCACGCTCGAGCACGTGAGGGCAGGCAGAACAGCAAATTGCAGGCATAATAGCACGCTTGAGCGCCTAAGTACGTTCCTGACAGCAAAGATTTGCTAAGATTTAATGAAGATTTGCCAGATTGCGACATCCGGAACCAAAACGGAAACAAATCAAACCGGATTTAAAGGGAGTCATGGAAGATTGAAGCGGGATTATAAAGCTCAAATCTATCAACCGATCTATGAGATATTAATTGCAAAAAGGAAGCAATTGAAGAATCAATTACAAATCTGATAAGGATTCGTTGAGAGATACAATGAAGATACAACTCCAATGGCTATAAATAAAGAGCTTGGGAGCAGACCAAAAACCAATTCACAAGTCCAGAGCATTACACCAAGACAGAAGGAGGGATCCTGTTGCAGAGCGCTGGAACACTGAAGAACCAAGTCAACATCACATCAATGGAGGCTTGGGGTTCTCTTTTCTTTACTATTTTTTTAAATTCAGTATGCTAGAGTAGTCTTTTATGTAGTTAAGGGTAGATGGAACCCAATTGAATCGTTATGTTTATGAATTAAATTGTCTCTCAATCCTGTTCTTTTTATAATTGAATAAATTATCTGTCTTTAATGCTTTCTATGAGTTTGTTCCTTATAGAATGATTTTGGGGAATTGTATGACAATAGGGATGTTGGTGCATGAACCCTGACCTGATAATTTATCATAATCCTTGTCATCTAGGAATAGGCATAGGGTAATTATGCAATCTTTAAATTCTTGATCTTAATGCATGTTTTCTTGGGGAATAATTGGGGAACTAGAGTTCTTTCAAGATTACATAGATTTATGGTAACAAGGAATTGAGCCGTAATTAAACTAGATAGAATTGATTGGCAATATATTAAGAAATGGATTCTTGGCTATTTAATTCATAACAGATTGAGGATATTGGGGGAAGTCGAAACCTTAACTACGCTTGTTTTAAATTCTTAACAAACAACATCTTCATTCATTCTTTAAATTCTGAATTTTCTTGATTGCATGCTTTTACTTGTTTTTAATTTGAAGTTCTTTGAACAACCATTCTCTCAAACTCAACTTTTGATTGTCCAACTAAGACGCGATTAGCGAACTAGTGCTTGAAGTTTCTGATCCTCATGGGAACGATCTCGTACTCCGGTACACCTTATTACTTTCACGATCGGTGCACTTGCCGAATCGCAACAATTAGATATGATTAGATTACTTCCTATATGTAAATATTCTTTTTGGATTAGATCTGGGCTTCTCTATATATTGTAACTCTTTGTATTAGATTAATACACAACACATTATTTTATATTCAAGTTGGTACCATAGCTCTTTTTTTAGGGACCCTCGCTTTTGCTTAAAACTTCGTTCTCGCATTAAAACCTAAGCCCACTGCTTAGGAATCCTCTTTTCTTTGTTGTGCGTCCTTCCGGCAAGCCATACAGGGCTGTAAGCTCCCTTAGAATAATTTCCGAACGCGCCAGTACCTCCGACAGCCACCAGAACCGCCGTCCAGCACTGTTCAGGCCACCGGAGAAGTTTTTCGGTGAGTTTTCGAACCAAACCACCCGTGATCAAGAGCATCTCCTCCCGGCGACCAAGTCTGTGGAAGTCCGACCACCATCGCAGCCATCACGCGCCGTCTTTCTCCTCTGCGCGTGGTGCTCACGCGCCACCTTCTGCCAGCGCGTGTGCACTGTTCCGGTGGTATGTTTCGGCCGTTCTTGGACAGACAAGCTCGTCCTCTCCTCTCTTTTCCAGATCTGTGATTGGATCTTTGTGGGTCTCACTATTTGTGCGCGCCTCTTCTTGATTTGTGATCAGGTTCGTTCCTATTTACTCGGTTTATATCCTTGTGATTTAATATAATGGCAGCAACTTCTCCTGTTCATTTGGAGGTCAATTCTCCCTCTCGTCCTGTCAAAAGTTCTCCTAATATCATCTTCACCAATGTTGGGCCCATTACCTCTTCAAAATTGAAGGGTTCTATTAATTACAAGAACTGGGTCACCTCTGTTCGAGTTTGGTTCTTTGGACAGGGACATGGGAACCATCTCACGACTAAATCTACTGATATTCCTAAGGAAGAAAATTCTGATTGGGAAAGGATTGTCAACCAGCTTCTCAGTATCCTTTGGCAGTCTATTGATCCAGTCGTCTTGGATATCTTCTATTCTTTTTAAACTTGCACTGAAGTGTGAGAGGAAGCAAAACACCTCTACACTAATGATGTCCAGCAACTCTATTCCATCATGTCTCAGTTTATGGATCTGTGCAAATCATCTGACACTCAGATGGAGACATATGTTGGCAAAAGTCGATCTTTGATGCAGGATATTTGGATATGTTGCCATACCCTACTGATGCTTCTGCATATCGAAAACAGGTGGAACGTCTCTTTATGGTTGCCACACTTTCTGGTCTCCCCGAAGAATATGATAATGTCCGGGATACTATCTTGACTAGTGGGGATCCTGATCTATCAATGACATATCAGCGTCTTCTGAATCTTAATAAGAAATCTACTCCTGCATCGTCTGCTATCGTTGATTCCACTGCTCTAGTTTCCCGTACTGACTTTCGCGGGAACATTACAGGTGGACGTGGTCGTGGTAGAAGCCAAGGAGGACGTGGCCAACGACCTCGTTGTCGCTATTGTCAGCAACTTGGTCATTATGAGGATTGTTGCTACACAAAGTATCCTCACCTGCGACCTTCTCATGCTGCTAATATAGCTCAATCAGATACTGCTTCAAATGGTACAGTCTCTCTCTCCTCTGAAGACTATGCAGCACTCCAGACCCTTCTCAGGAAGGTCTCTCCTCAGTCTCAGGCCTCTACTTCAGAAACTGGTAATCCTATTGCTTGTGTTTCTCATTCTGCATCACTTGGTCCTTGGATATTTGACTCAGGTGCTACTGATCACCTCTGTGGTAATAAGAAACTCTTTTCATCTCTTACATATTCTGACAATTTACCCTCTTTTACTCTTACTGATGGCACTAAAGCTCCTGTTCATGGGATTGGACAAATTTGTCCAACCTCCTCATTGACCTTGACATCAGTCTATTACATTCCTGATATCCCTTATAACTTAATCTCTTTTAGTAAATTGATCAACTCTTTTAATTGTATTGTTACCTTCTCAAACCATTCTGTTTCTGTGCAGGATCTGGGTACGGGGAAGACGATTGGAGTGGGCTGTGAGTCACGAGGTCTGTTCTACCTGGTTGTGCAGAGTCCTTCAGTTGCTTGTTCTCTCACAGAATCTCCACAACTCATTCACAGTCGCCTCGGTCATCCTAGTATTTCAAAATTGCAGAAGATGGTTCCTCTTTTATCTGGTCTTCAGACTTTAGATTGTCAGTCCTGTCAGCAAGGGAAGCACATACGCTCTCGAGTCAATAAACGAGCTGATGCTCCTTTTTCAATTATTCATTCAGATATTTGGGGTCCAAGTCGTAGTGTGTCTGTTTTAGGGTTTTGATATTTTGTTACCTTTATTGATGATTTTTCACATTGTACTTGGATTTATTTAATAAAAAACCGTTCTAAGTTATTTTCTATTTATCAAAAAATTTCTGCTGAAATTCACACTCAATTTGGTGCTTCTATTCGTATTTTACGTAGTGACAATGCTAAAGAATATGTTTCTGTTGACTTTTCTAATTTCTTAGCCACACTGGGTACTTTACACCAAACTACTTGTCCTAACACTCCACAACAAAATGGAGTAACTGAACGTAAAAATAGACATCTCATTGAGACTGCACGGACTCTTCTTATTCACATGCATGTTCCTCTTCATTTCTGGGCCGATGCAATCCTTGTCTCTTGTTTTCTCATCAACCGTATGCCTTCATCTGTGATTAATAATGTCATTCCTTATAACTTGTTGCTTTCAGATGTTCGCCTCTATTCTCTATCCCCACATGTCTTTGGTTGTAGCTGTTTTGTTCGTGATCTCACTCCTGGTAAGGACAAGTTAAAATCCAAAGCCTTTAAATGTATTTTTCTTGGTTATTGTCGTCTTCAAAGGGGTTATCGTTGTTATTCTCCCGATCTTAAGCGTTACTTTGTTTCCGCTTATGTCACTTTTCTTGATCAACAACCCCTTAATTCTATCCCATCTCAATTGCCACAGGTTGATCATGTTCTTCCTGTTCCTTTTCTTGACTTGTCTTTGCCAGCTACAGGTACTTCTATTCCAGATAAGCAACCTATTGCTTCCATACCTGAGGACCGTCCTCTTCTCACATATCAGCATTGCAAAACTGTGCCTCCTGTCGACTCGACTCTTGCTGACTCATCGCCCACTGCAGTTGATTTTTCCCCTCCGGCTCCTTCACCATAGGCTCTTCCTATTGCTCAAAGAAAAGGTACACGTACTACTCGTAACCCTTATCCTCTTTATACCTTTTTGAGCTATGACTGTCTTTCTCCTCCTCATTTCACCTTTGTTTCTAGTCTTTCTTCTGTTTCTATTCCTAAGACCACAGGTGAAGCACTTTCCCATCCAGGGTGGCGCTAAGCGATGCTTGATGAGATGACTGCACTTCATTCCAATGGCACTTGAGACCTTGTTTCTGCTCCTCCAGAGAAGTCTATAGTTGGTTGTCGTTGGGTGTTTACTGTGAAAGTTGGACCTGATGGCCATGTCGATCGACTCAAGGCACGCCTAGTTGCAAAAGGGTTTTACTCAAATTGCCGGCCTTGATTATAGAGATACATTCTCTCTGGTCGCTAAGATGGCGTCAATTCGCCTATTTCTTGCTCTTGCTGTTGTTCGACACTGGTCATTCCTTCAACTTGACATCAAAAATGTCTTTCTTCATAGTGATTTACAAGAAGAAGTTTACATGGAGCAACCACCTGGTTTTGTTGCTCAGGGGGAGTCTGGGAAGGTGTGTCATCTTCGCAAATCCTTATATGGTCTCAAGCATTCTCCTCGGGCATAGTTCAGTCGCTTTAGTTCTATTGTTCAAGCGTTTGGCTTAGTCCGCAGTAAAGTTGACCATTCTGTATTTTATAGGATCACATCTCCTGATAAGTGCATCTATTTTTTAGTCTATGTTGATGACATCATTCTCGCCAGAAGTGATCAAGCTGGAATTCGTCAGTTAAAACAACATTTATTCAGTCAGTTTCAAACAAAGGACCTTGGGAAGCTGCGTTACTTCTTAGGAATTGAGGTGGCACAATCTAGACAAGGCATTTCTATCTGTCAAAGGAAGTATGCCTTGGATATCCTAGAAGAGACTGGTATGTTGGGGTGTAAACCAATTGATACACCCATGGATCCCAATGTCAGGTTATTGCCCGGACAGGGGGAGCCGTTATCTGATCCTGGTCGTTATCAGAGGCTAATTGGGAAGCTCAATTATCTTACTGTGACTAGGCCAGACATTTCTTTCGCTGTTAGTACGGCTAGTCAGTTCCTTTATTCCCCTTGTGATTCTCATTGGGATGCTACTGTGAGGATTCTCTGATACATCAAAGGAGCATCAGGAAAAGGTTTGCTGTATTCGGATCAAGGAAATATAAAAATTTGTGGCTATTCAGATGCTGATTGGGCAAGATCACCCTGAGACAGGCGCTCTACTTCTGGTTATTATGTCTTCTTTGGAGGAAACTTAATTTCTTGGAAGAGCAAGAAACAACCTGTTGTTGCTCGGTCTAGTGCAGAAGCTGAGTATCGTGCAATGGCAATTACTACATGTGAGTTAATCTGGTTAAAGCAGTTGATTTAGGAGCTTCATCTTTGTGAACAGAAACAACCCATGACACTCATTTGTGATAATCAAGTTGCGCTATATATATATATCCTCTAATCCTGTATTTCATGAAAGAACCAAACATATAGAGATTGATTGTCACTTCATTCGAGAAAGGATTAAGTCAGGAAAAATTAAGACAACTTTTGTCAACTCTAATGATCAATTAACGGAAGTCTTCACTAAAGCTCTTAGAGATCCTCGGGTTGAATACATTTGTAGCAAGCTTGGTGCTCACAATATATACGCACCAGCTTGAGGGGAAGTGTTAGAATATATATGATTAGATTACTTCCTATCAGTAAATATTCTTTTTGGATTATATCTGGGCTTCTCACTTAAGCCCATTAGGGTTTCTATATATTGTAACTCTTTGTATGAGATTAATACACAACACATTATTTTATATTCAAGTGTTTTCTTGGGCCGCAGAACCTTCTTGTTGGACTTTCTCTTGTTGGATTGGACTATCTCTGATCCTTCTTCTCTTGTAACTTTTAGGATATGGTTCCACTGCTGGCCCATCATAAAACTTTGGAGTCTTTCTTGCCTCTTGAAGCAAAAAGGAACTTGATCAGAAAATAACACCTTCCATCTCCTGATAAATGTAAGGAAAACATATAAGTAAAATAACAAAATTTAAAGATCTAAAACAAAGATTTTTCATTGACGAAGTTAATTCTGAACTCGTACTTCCGGCATTGAGAATCAGTGCGAGGAGGCACATCTTCAGCAACCTTAGACCAACAGAATCTATGCTTGACAATTGCAGCTTCTAATCTTAAATCCTCCTCCGTAGTCCATCCACCCCATTTCAAAGAAGGGTCCAAACTATTGAGGTATTTGTCCCTTCACTGAGATTGGGTCCTTCCAGGAACAAATTTAGCTACTTGAATCCATTTCCGTCCAAAAAGCATGACTACTACTGTTAAGCGTTCATCCTCCTCTGGAGTAAAGCTCCTTTTCCTCTTAGGATAAAGATATTTTTTCCATCTATTTGAGCACTGCGTTCCAGTCTGCCTTTCTAAAACAGAAGCAACAGACTGCCAATCTTGCTCACCAAAATATGCTACAGCAGAACAAAGTTGAGCATATTCTTCCTCAGTCCATTCACTATTTAGCATGGAAGGATTTAAGCTCCTTTGATATCGTGCGAAGCATTGAAATGAAGTCTTGTTTGTGGCCGCCTATTATTCAGCAATTTCAATCCAGTTCCCAAGGCCCTTATCTTGAACAATACTCAAAAGAGACATATCCTCTTCCCTAGTCCATGGGTCTTACACTTGCTTGATCAAGGGATCTTCAAAATTCAACCACCTGTGAACGTAAACCATTTAAAAAATAAGAGAAACATAAGTATGAGAATCCAGCCATACATACACATAGACATTATTCTACAGTCTACAGTACATTCAAGAAATAAGTGTCACAGACATCTGCGATGACAATCATCACAGACATATTAAGAACCACCATTTTAAAAATCATGTCATGTACATGCCCACCTGCATGATCTATGTTGATCTCGAACTCTTATTGAGATCCAAAAATGGTAAACTGTCTGTGATGATGATCGTTATAGATGTCTGCAGCGCCAGGGGGAAGATATTCTTCACAGAAAGGCAGTAAACATGAAACAATAGTCAAAGAATTATGGGGAAGAGACCAAGAATATGACACACTATGATAATGAAGTAGCTAAAAACACATCTACTGTGCATATGAAGACACATGTTGACCTGCAATAAGATGATGATACTGGTAGAACATTTTAATACCCAACCTGAATTAAACAGTTACGTGTAGAAATTACATTATTCCATCCTAACCAGGATCCTATCTAAAGAGATTGCCAGTTTGTTTTCAATATGAACCTCACATGTACTCAAGATATAAACAAACCCCCCTCCCCCCCGCGGCAAACCCAAAAAAGAAAAAAAGAAAAAAGAAAAAAAGAAAAGAAAGAGTAAACAGCCTTAAATGGGTACTAAATTATAGTGCTATCATCTTTTCTTTCACCGACTTCAAACTCAATGTTAGGGTCTTGTACCTCATTACGCATATAAAATAACATTGCAAAATGTTCAATCCACATTATCTCAATAATGCAGAGTCAATGTAGTTCTTCTAGGAAAAAATATGATATGAGCATGAATATAGCACAATAACAGAAACATAAAACACAAAACTTTATCGTAAAACAAGAACCATCTTTTCATACATATCAATACAGAGAAAACAGAAGTTCATCAAATAGAAAATACATACCTTGATTCACATTCAGCACCAGTACGACCAGAAAGATGTGTGGAAGCCAACTGATCCCAATCAACTTTAGGTAAAAATTCTCTAATCCACTCTGGTGAAATTTCAAGAGCTTTAACAGATTCAGCTATGCTATCCAAGTCATTTGCACCTCCAAATGAAAACTCTGAACTGTCAATGAGATACATCAAGGAAAAAAATCAAACCACAATAGGGTTAAGGAACACAAAGGTCAAATGACACACTTAGTAATATACATAACACCAGAATAGACATTACCTTAATCTATCTAGTGAAATTTGATACACCATTTTTGGAATTGTTCCTTAATTCCCTTCCCAAGAATTTCCCTTTCCACAAATGACCATTTTTTCCGATCCAATGAAAGCGCAAATCTTTCCAAAACCATCTTATAAGCAGGGACAAGAGGATTTTCGTCTGGGCCATAAGATATTTTTTTATGGCTCTGCCAAAATAAAAAAATAAATCAAGGATTGCCAATATTTGTTAGAGAGATACTAAGACCATGTTAAGTAAATAGATAATGATTACATCCTAAAAAAACTTGAACATGTTTTTTATTAATAAAAGCATAAACATACTAGCTTTTAGTCTTTGTACTCGTTTATAAAATTCTTATATTAGATTAAGCTACTACGTAAGATTGTTAAGCAAAAGATTCGAACCACTCAATCCCCCAAAGATAATACAAGAAACAGATAACAAGGACTGTATAGAGAGAGACATTCCTCTACATTCCAGTTCAAATGTTTCCTAACAGTAACACCAACTTCCTAGGCCATCATGCCCAAATGGGGACTTTCCCACGCATAAAACTGGTTTCTAGTCATGTTTCCCACGCATAAAACTGGACTTTACCAAAGACATAGTAATCGATTACTGAACTAGGTAACCGATTACCAAAGACATAGTAATCGATTACTGAACTAGGTAACCGATTACCAAAAGCATGGTAATCGATTACTGAACTAGGTAACCGATTACCAACGAAAAGTAATCGATTACCACGCGGGCAGAACAGAATTCTGCAGAATTTTTCTGCACAATCCGAGACCCCAAGGTCCAAGGTTCAGTTTTGGCACAAAACAGTGGTTCAACAACACTTAATATACATGGATTAACAACCTTTAACATTGTTAATCAAAGTTACCTCTTTTCATGGCATAAACAAGCTATTTTCATGAAATTTCAAAGGGAATGTTCAAGGTATACCTATAGGGTCCTTGAACTCAAAAAAAGAAGAGCCTTTAATGCTCAATGAAGTGCTCCAAGCCTTTGCGTGGTGCACGAAAATCACCACACAAAGGTAAGTTCTTTCCTTCAAAGCTTGGTTCTTTAAGCTCCAATGGAGGTGAGATGCACTCACACTCCCACATCCAAGGAGGCAGCCCCCAACACTCAGAAAAACAGCACCTTGAGCTCACAAGAACACTCTCCCCACTTCCCCAAAGCTTGTCACAAGCTCACCCAATGATGGAGAAAGGTTTTCAAGAAGAAAAGGTGGGAACTTTGGTGTAAAAATGGAGGAAAGCTCATTTGCAATGAGGAAGAAGGTGGAAACCAAGGGAATCAGATACTCACGTAAGAAGGTCTCAAAATCTGACCTAGAAGTGTGTGCCCCTTGTATTTATAGGCGCACTTGAGTTAATCGCGTAGTATTAGCGTTAATAGCGACGCTTATCATTTTAATCTCAAACTTCATATTCTGAACCTAGCCATTTTTCTAGGATTTGTCATATTTTTATATTAATTTTTGGCAACACTTTTTCGGTACGCGTTTTAACACTGACAATGTTAGTTCTGACATCAATTCTCATTATTTTGACTTCAAACTTGTTTTACAAGTCCTATGTACTATTCTAGGAATATTCATGCACTTATTATAATTTTTCAGGATACTTCACTGGTACGCATTTATACCGAGTAGCAGAACCGGTATTTGCACTTTTCGTCAGAAAAGCGACTTTCAGCATTATTACTCACTTACTATAATTATTAAAGCCTCATAATAATTATTAGGGTCAATTATGGAATTATTTCCTAATTTCACATAATTAATTGATTAACTTCCTTAATTAACGATGTGGGTTCTTACATTTTCCTAACTACATTCGTCGAAAACACTACGTCTCAATTTCTTGAGTTATATGTGGATATTGAGACATTAGAAGAACTATCAATATTGATTTGATGGTTGGATCTTAATAGTCAGTCACATTATGTATCATCGTCTGTACCACAGCCCACACAATCAACCGTTGAACATGGCAAAAAAAGCTACTATATGGTAGATGTTGAACCAGACAATGAAGAGCAAAAGGGAGATTAAGACACTTTGTTGGCAAATGACCATGATTAGAATGACAACGATGCAAGTGATGAACATCATGATAATCCCTTAAAATGTAAGACTAGTATCCCTATGTCTAATACCGCAGTTGTTCCACCATCATCAGGTTAGTTAGTGAGTTATATTATTAATTTATAATTTTTTATTAGTTATCGTGTTTTCGCATCTACCTTATTATGTGTGTAAATGCAGATGTTACACCATTTGGAACACAATTCCACACTATGATGATATTAATTGGGATTACCCAAACGAAGACGTATTGGACGTTGAAGGCTTAAGTCGTGGTCCGTGGACAAAAGGAGAGGAATATGGAGAGACATCTGTACAGGCATCTGGATCGGCACTTGTGGAGGCATATGTGGAGGGTACTAGTGAATGATGGCGTATGCCATAGTAGGCCATATGGGTGATCTATACACACCTCCACCGCGTGAACCAGGACGAGGTAACTCAAATGCCTTATGATCAATGCGAGGTTGTTATCGACCCAGTCTATGTCCTTATGTAACATAAGGCGGTATATCTAACTCAGGATCTGAGACATCTGCTAAGACTTTCTCCGGTATAGGGGGACCAGGCTCGGCAACCCGTCCAAACTCTCTAACAGCTAGTAGTAACTGGTCACATAACTGAATGACCTGGGCACAGTTGCATTGAGCGTCGGAATACAGAGAATGCATCCACCATATCACCTCAACCTCATCAATTTGTTAGTATATGGATGTCCTAGAGATAATCATTTGATTAGATTAGGACATATGTAAACCTTTTATATTGTCGCAAATAAATAAAAACACTCTTTATCCTGTTTCATATTTTATCTCAATATTATTGTTAATATTTTATATGAGTAACTGGATAAACCCCTTGGAATAGAACAGGTATCTCTTGAGTATCTGTGATGAGATCACGATCATGAGGATTCAAGGATACCACACGTTTATTCCTATTTTTATGTTCCTAATCTAGAGACACTGAGAGTGAGGATCAGTGATCTCGGGTAAGACTAGCACGACTTATCTACTTGTATTCGGATGCAAGGTAAAGACCTCATGAGCTACAGATATGGGGATGTCTTAGCTAAAGTCGTGGGTGGACCTATAAGGGTATAGCTCGCACTGAACAGACCCACAAATAGACTCTATGAGGAAATCTCACAGATAGTATCATTAGAGTAGTCTCTTTATATTTGGATATTTCTTTCCTTAGACCAGAAGTTACTACCTATACTGTGTTCTACAATGCATGCTTTGATTGTATACCTCGTCTGCCTGAAACATGGAGACTCATAGGTACACTGTTGGGCTTGTCCTGAAAGAGCACAGGGCTAGGGTGATAAGCTGAAGGAATTCGTCAAATCTCTGTGAGAGATTAGGTTATCTGTAAACTGGAGAAATCGGGATGACATTTACAGGGACTCGGGAATCTATGCATAGTAAAAGAGATCATAAGATGATCTGCCTTTAGAGTCAGTAGATTGAAGATTCCCTATTTCGAATAAAGCTTACCCTAAACCGCAAGGGTTGATACGTTTTCTTACCCTAGGTTTAATGGGAAGGTAACCGAGACGAAAGGAAATATATACGGCAACCAAATATGTGTAATAGGATGATCAAGTCATTAATCTAACTAGCTCTGGGGCAACAAAGCATTGCTAGTGCTCTGTGTTGTCATTAAATGGGTTGTGGACTTATTGGGCCCAAGCCCATTTATATCAGTGGCTATGTTGGACCTAATGGGTCACACAATAACACCTTATTGTCTTGATGATCTAGCATTAAAGGTATTGGGCCTAATAATGGTTGTTAGCCCAAGATGAAGTTTGGAAGCCCACCTATGAGGGAGAGGGCGCATGGTATGGTTAATGGGCTTGGATGGTCCAAGACATTGCTAATTAATTTAATTGGTTAAATTAATTATCAAATATTTAAATTTTGAATTTTGAATTTTGAAATTTGAAATTTGAATTTTGAATTTGAATTTTGAAATTCGATTTTTGAATTTGGAATTTGAAATTTGAAATTTAAAATTTGAAATTTAAATTTGAAATTTGAATTTGAATTTAGAATTTAAATGTTTGAACATTTGAATTTAAATGTTTGAACATTTGAATTTAAATGTTTGAACATTTGAATTTAAATGTTTGAATTCGAATTTGAATTGGCTATGAAAAGTTGTTTCATAACAAAAGGATAAGATGAGATCTTGTTGGAACAAATTTCTTGTATCAAGAGAAGATCTATGGAGATGTCCAAAGGCTGATTTGGGGCGCCACTTTGGTTGGAGATGAGTATCATCTTTATCAAACAAACAAGCTCCAATCAGATTTGGTTGTTGAGAGAATCAGTGAGCTAGTTGGTTCAAACTTGAATGCAACAGCTCAAAGTATCTGGACCTCTTTTGGGGCTGAATGGGGCGCATGAATAGGATGGTCATATGATGACCATTAGTTCAGAATCTTGACTAGATAGAGACCTAGTCTCATGAGGATTCAAAGGTAGGTTGTTGGGAATTTTGAATTGCAACAACTCCACCTTTTTCCCCTCTCTTGTGCGCCACTTTCATTGGTTTTTTAAGTGAAAATTCTGATTTGATTTCTTTTACTCTCTCACTCTCTTGTGCGCATACTAGGGGTAAGTTCTCCTTAAGGTTTTCAGAAAAAGGCCTAGCCAATTCTACTCTAATCCATTCCCCACTCTTGTGAAGTTTTCATGCTGAAGACTTCACTCTTCTAAACACATTTACCTAGCCTCCTTCTTCACCTTTTGAACGCATAGCAAGCCTCTTTGTGGTGGTCAATTGGTGGCTTGACAAGAAGAGTTCTTGCATCTTGACGTGGGTGGTGTGGATCAACGTTAGAGGGTTTGAACCCTTCAAACCTAACACTAATCGTCTTGGAGTTTTGAATTCACAAACAAAGGTAACATCATACTGTCATAAAGCATGATTCTTGATTGCATGTGTGATTCCGCATAAGAAAAATTTTGTTTTTCCCTCTCACATGTTACGGCCTTCAAGGCCATTTAACTTTCAAGTGGTATCAGAGCCCGGTCGCTTTACCATCGGCGGGTGATGGTATTTTGTTTGTGAAATTTATTTTCTCACGGTAAAAAATTACTTTAAAGAGGTTAAAGATAGATTCTTTGCATGTGGATATAAATTTCAATACTTTAAAATGTTAAAGATTGTTTTTTTATGAACTTTACTAATATGATTATAATGTTCATATATCTACGTGTATTCATGGTTCTGTTTCTTCATAATTCTTTTTGAAAGTTTTTAAAAGAAACATCTTTTTATAAAGGAATATGATTCTGCCATGAAGTGAATATTCAAATGCTTGGTTTTCTCCATGAATTGTTCATGATCATAGCATAAATTTTTGTGATAAAATTTCTTGTACATGTGATGTATGATTCGGCCATATTGTGATATGGTAGTGTGTATGGTTTAATTTTTGTATTCTTTGAGAAAGAATTTAAAAGGGTTTGAATCATGTATAATGATACAAGATTCGACCATTCTTGGAAAACTAGAAGTTTTTGAAATTTGATTATTGTTTTGATATTTTAATTGTTAAATTATCAAAATATAAGTGAGAAAATATTTGTTATGATATTTGATATCTTGTGCTTGCAAAGTTGTTTATCCTTTCAGGTGCAAAGAGGAAGGGGATGGTCATGGTGCCCGAAATTTGAATTTCAAATTTTTAAATTAATGTGTAATTTTGCTCTATTAGAGGTGTAATTTGAATTTCGAATTTTGTAATTTTTATTTGTCCCTCCAAAGATGTTTTGGAGTTTCTTTAATTATTTGTAATTAGAAAAATTAGGCTAGTGGCGTTTAGACGACAAGCAGCCGTGGCTTGAGAAGCAAGATGGACGAATGCGCGAGCACCATGACTATCTCAAATAAAAATGTTTTATATGTTGTATGCTTTGTACGACTAGTATGCATGAGATAGTATGTCGCGAATGTATGCTTATATGACTTAAGACGTCTAGTATGCATGAGTTGGACAAACCGCATTTGTATGTATTATTATGCGTGTCCAATTACGACTAGTGTAATCCGATAGATGTTTGACATAGGATACGACAAGCATGATAATTATACCTATGCGTTTGATGAGACTTAATAAACCCTAAATAAAAGGAACCCTTAAAAGGAATAAAATTATTAAGCATGATTACCTCCCACCACCAATATTACTCAAACCTCCTCTAAATAGTGGTGCTCCACAACTCAGTTGGGACCCACTGTTTCGTTGAGTAAGAGTAGTATTAGAAGTGTTAGACACTTAGGGTGCTGGTTAATGCTTAACTGAGGCATAAGTTGCAGGCTCAGCCGGGCTTATGTGCTTAGGGTAATAATGCTAGGTTGGTTACATGAGATGCACCACTAAGTGACAAGGAGTTGTCAACCTAATGTTTAGATAGGGTATGAGATACTGTTGATAAGGATCAACCCATTATTTAAATTAATCTTGCGGTCTCAGACGGGGGTTAAAATAAATAATCGCACTCTTAATCCCACTAAGGTAAAGTCTAAAAGTGGATTAACCCTAAGTCAAATGGTAAGGGTCATTGACTTAGATAAAATAGTGGGAGAGGAAAATTATTTAAAGTCTTTAATAATTTGTAACACGACAATATATATTAATTAATCTATCTTTACATTTTCAGTTTTTAGTATGACTAATCCACTGTCACTGCGCTCAATACTCGATACGAACAAACTGACTGGTCCTAATTTTATGGACTGGTATCGGAACGTCAGAAATGTTCTGCGGGCCGAAAAAGTTGCTTATGTCCTTGACACTGCTTTACCTATTGCGCCTAAGAAAGGGGAAGATGGGTTCGCGGAATTTGATTTCGAGGCCCACAAGCAACACATGGATGATAATGTGTTGGCTTGTTGCATCATGCTGGCATCCATGTCGCCTGAACTGCGTAAACAGCACGAGCATATGGATGCCCCCTCTATTATCCTACATCTCAGGGAGTTGTATGATATTAAAGGCAGACATGAGAGGTATGAGACCTTTAGGGAATTGTTCCTATGCAAGATGACTGAAGGCATGTGTTTTAACCACCATGTACTGAAGATGATAGCGCTCATTGAGAAGCTAGAGGGTCTAGGGTTCACAATGGATGTTGAATTAATTAATGACTTAGTTATAACACCACTTCCTCCTTCTTTCAGTGAATTCATAATGAATTATAACATGCATGGGATGCTTGTGAGCTTGCCAGAGTTGTTAAGTATGTTAACAACTGCTGAAATGTCTATCAAGAAGGATGAGACACAAGCTCTTCTGATTGGTGGGCCTGAAAGGGCCAAGGGTAAGGGCAAGGAGCCTGTGAAAGGCAACTCCCTTAAGCCCAAAGGAAATTTCAAAAGGAAGAAAGGCAAAAAGAAAGGTAAGAGTGCACCCAAGGACCAAAGCGATGTTGTGTGCTTCCATTATGCCAAAAGGGCCATTGGAAGAGGAATTGTCCAGACTACCTGAAGAGTGTGAAGGAGCATGGTGATGCTTCTACCTCAGGTATTCACATGATTGAGATAAATTATTCTTGTGCTAATCTGATTTCATGGGTATTGGATACCGGTTGTGGTTCTCATAATCTGCAATGTGTTGCAAGTGCTTAGGAGCCCTAGAAGATTGGAGAAGAACGAGGTGGACCTCCGCGTTGGTGATGGAGCAAGAGTTGCTGCTCATGCTGTTGGAGATACCGACCTCATTAGCCTACGGGCCTCTTATTGCATTTGAATAATTGTCTTTATGTTCCCGGCATTTCTAGAAACATTATTTCTATTTCTTGTTTAGAACAAGATGGTTTTGCTTTCACTATTAGGGATGGTACATTTTCTATCATTTTAAATGATATTATTTTTGGTACTGCTTCTTTAATAAATGGCTTGTATGTTTTGAAAATGGGAACTGAAGTGCTCAATGTAGATGTGAAACGACCTAGGATAGATAATCAATCCTATCTTTGGCACTGTAGACTAGGGCACATAAAATGAAACAAGATTGTCTAGGATTCATAGAGATGGATGCCTAGATCCCAAGGATTTGGAATCCTATGGACAATGTGAATCTTGTCTAGCTGGGAAAATGATTCGTCAAAAGCCCAAAGGGCTTGAGATTCATAGGGCTAGTGAGTTATTAGAACTCATTCACTCTGATGTATGTGGCCCAATGTCTATTAAGGCTAGAGGAGGATACTCCTATTTCATTACCTTTACGAATGAAGTAGAGAAACAGGGTGGCAAGACGGTTAAGTCACTGCGATCAGATCGTGATGGTGAATATCTGAGCCATGAGTTTCGGGATTATCTCAGAGAAAATGAAATTCTTCGCAGTTTACTGCACCTTACACACCACACCAATATGGTGTCTCAGAAAGAAGAAACAAGACCTTGTTAGACATGGTTAGGTCTATGATAAGTGAGACTCAACTTCCAAAATCATTTTGGGGATATGCCTTAGAAACAGCGGCATACCTTCTAAATAGGGCACCGTCTAAATCTGTTCAGACCACACCATATACGATATGAAATGGTAAGAGACCCAACCTGAGTTACCTCAGGGTATGGGGATTGCCGGCTTATGTCAAAGCGTTGGCATCAGACAAGCTTAGTGCTGAGAGTACTAAATGTCAATTTGTGGGGTATCCCAGAGGTTCTAAGGGATACTACTTTAAACACAAGGTGTTTGTGTCCAAGAATGCTGAGTTCCTTGAGAAGGATTTGATCTCTCAAGGAGCCAGTGGGAGTAAGATTGATCTTGAAGAAGTTCAAGGACCACAAGAACAGATTGAGGAACCCGAGTCTGCTCCGCAGGTGACGTTCTCCAGGAAAAAAGTAAACACACAACTCCGAAAAATAAACACACAAAAATAGGAAATGAAATCTTAATTGATCTAATAATTATTTATGAGGCTTAATAATCATAATAAGTGATTAAGTGTTGAAATCGCTTTTCGGAAGAAAAGTGCCGCAGGTGACGTTCTCATGATAATTACTAGAAAAATAAACACACAACTGGTAGGTCTACGAAAGGCTCAGAAAAATATGTCATTTGGGATTAAAATGCTAAGCGTAGCAATTAAAATCCACCTAGAATCAGAATTCTATACGTGACTTGGAGTGCACCTTGGCACTATGGTGTGAGGGAGAGTCACCTTTGGGAAGGGGTTTGTGGTGTTGTTCTGAGTTGTGACTGTGTGAGGGAGGTTTGGTTGCTGACTTGTTGGTGTTGGGTTGAGAGAAGCTTGGTCTTGGTTTTTGGAGGTCCAAGCAAAAGCCATCATCTTCCTTGAAGGATGATGGGCTGTGTTGACCAAGTCTCCATTCTGAGTTTTGAGCCTTGGTATGTTGTACCAACCTTTAACTTGAGTTTTAAGGCTTAAGGACCTTGATGCATCTAATGACTAAAAGATGATAACTTGAATGTTGAGCCATGATTAGGTGTTTAAAATCGGAATCTAAAATGAGGATTCTTCACGATGCATGCATTCTGTCGTGAAATATCCGGATATTTGTCGAACAAGGTATTGGATATCCGCATATGTGGTTTTTGGATATCCGGATATTGGATATCCGGATATGTGAATCTGGAATATCCGGATATTGCATATCCGGATATGGGTCCGGATATTGCATATCCGGATATGGTCTTTAAATATCCGGATATTCTGGGATTTCGCAGATAGCTGTGCTGTGTGTAAGTAGGCTATTGGGGGTTTGTGGACCCTAGTTTGATGAAGTTGAACTTCTGTATATATTGGTCTAAGCCAGCATGGGTTTAAGGGCTTGTGGCTTTGTTAGCTTTAAGACTTGAAGTGTTGTCTTTAATTTGTATGCATGTGGTACATGTTTATTGATTTATATTTGGTCCATATCAGATTGTGATCTGCTGTGATTGGACTTTGAGCTTGTGGCATTGGATAGCTAGCTTAGAGGTAAGCTTTCGTGTCCTCGGTTTAGCCATGTTGTGGTTCCACCATGTCCCATGATATGGTATATGCATGCTGTGTTACATGCTTTTGATGTTTTGGAAATGCTGTTGAGCTATTGTATGTTAGTTCCTTGTTGATATGCATGGAGGTGTTCCACCTATACGGTAAGCCTGAGTATGGAGAACATACAAGAGGGTGAGGCTGTGGGTGAGGTGCAAGCGGTGTTCCTTGTACTACATGTAGGGAATAGACGTATTCCTACATTTCTCTGGCCAGTAGATAGTGATTACACACATGCCATAGATATCTGTTGCACTACATGATAATGATATAAATGCTTTTTGAACTTATATTGCACATGTAAGTGAGCTTGGGGTGGAAGATTGTCTTACTGAGATTTCTAGTTTTGAGATCTCACCCCACGTTTGGGGAATGCTTATTTCAGGGTGGTAATGTTAAGACATCAGGCGGCAGGACGCCGGAGCAGAGTTAGATTGCTGTTATATTATGCTGCCTTGATTGGATGCTGGATTTGCATGCTGCTTTATGCTTATAGCTTCAGTTTATGTTCTGGAGCTTTATGTTGAGACTTGTTGTTTTCTATGTTTATTTGGTGAGCATGGGGATTGTCCATGACACATAGTATTGTTATGTCTTGAGTCTTTTGGAGTTGTAATAATGTATCAGGATATTGTCCGGATTACTTGATGTAATGTCGTGATTTAGATACACACTTTATCTATATATTGAGGTACTTCAGTAGATGTCTTATTGCAATTTACATACAGGCGATATTTTATGAAATTGATTAAGTAATCAAGTTGGTAATTGATAATGACGTCATAATTGAAAAGAAAAAGAATATTCCGCATTTTTAATTAAGCACCGCTTAATACGATGTAATGTTAATATTTCGAGTATACACGAGGTGTTACACATCCACCTGAGAGGTATGAGTTTGTGATTGAGAATCAGCAAACCATCGAGGATGATGAACCAAGTAACTACGAAGAGGCAGTCAAGGAATCTAAAATAGATTCGATGTATCTAAACAAGGTATGGACCTTGATTCCTAAACCGCAAGGAATAGTTCCTATCGGTAATAAATGGGTCTTTAAAAGAAAGACTGATGCAGATGGCAACGTTCAGACCTACAAAGCTAGGTTGGTGCCGAAAGTGTATCGTCAAAGACAAGGAGTTGACTATGATGAGATTTCCTCACCGGTTTCCATGATCAAATCTATTAGGATCATGCTTGCAATAGTAGCATGCATCAAGGAGTTGGAATATTAGTTTTGATGAATTCGTTAGGACTAATGGTTTCATCAAGAACAAGGATGAACCTTGTGTTTACAGGAAGGTTAGTGGGAGTAATGTTTTCTTCCTGGTGCTTTATGTAGATGACATATTACTTATAGGAAATGACATCCCCACATTACAAATAACGAAAGAGTGGCTTTCAGAAAGCTTCACCATGAAGGATTTTGGAGAAGCGACCTTTATACTTGGGATAAAAATCTATAGAGATAGATCCAATAGGCTGCTAGGTTTATCTCAATCCACGTATGTTGACAAGATGCTAAAGAGGTTTAGCATGGAAGGGTCGAAAAAGGGTTTTCTTTCCGTCAGCCATGGGGTACACCTGTCAAAGGCTATATGTCCTAAGTCACAGCCTGAGAAGGATCGCATGAGTGGAATTCCATACACTTTGGCTATTGGATCCATCATGTATGCCATGATATGTACGAGACCAGATGTCTCATATGCTTTGAGCATTACGAGCAGATACCAGTCTGACCCTGGAGAGGGTCACTGGACAGCAGTCAAGACCATCCTTAAATACTTAAGAAGAACTAAGGATGCGTTTCTGGTCTATGGTAGGGTTGATGAGTTTACAGTGAAAGGGTTCACTGATGCCAGCTTTCAAAGTGACAAAGATGACTGTAAGTCACAATCAGGTTCGTATTCACCTTAAATGGTGGGGCAGTATCTTGGAAAAGTTCCAAGCAGGAAACAAAAGCAGATTCAACGACAGAAGCTGAATACACAGCTGCTTCAGAAGCGGCTAAGGAGGCCGTGTGGATCAAGAAGTTCATATTTGAACTAAGGGTGGTTCCAAGCGTAGATGAGCCCATACAGTTGCTTTGCGAAAGCACTGGAGCCATTGCACAGTCAAAGGAACCTAGGACTCATCAAAGATCTAAACACGTGCTCTGCAGATATCACCTGATTAGAGTAATCATTGATAGGAAGGATGTAAAGATGGATTATGTTCCCACAGATAATAATCTAGCCGATTCTCTGACAAAGGCTGTTTCTCAGAGAAAACATGATAGTCATCATGAGGTTTTAGGTATACGACTTAGGTCAAATTGGCTCTAGGCCAAGTGGGAGCTTGTTAGTATATGGATGTCCTAGAGACAATTTTTTGATTAGATTAGGACATATGTGGACCTTTTATATTGTCGCAAATAAATAAAAGCACTCTTTATCCTGTTTCATATTTTGTATCAATATTATTGTTAATATTTTATATGAGTAACTGGATAAACCCATTGGAATAGAACAAGTATCTCTTGAGTATCTGTGATGAGATCACGATCATGAGGATTCAAGGATACCGCACGTTTATTCCTATTTTATGTTCCTAGTCTAGAGACACTGAGAATGAGGATCAGTGATCTCGGGTAAGACTAGCACGACTTATCTACTTGTATTTGGATACAAGGTAAAGACCTTAGGAATCTTTGTTTGAAGCTCCAAGGTGGATTAACCCGAGAAGGAAGTTCCTAGCGCGCACACACTGATCTGTAGAAAAGCTATGAAGCCTTGGGTAGTTGAAGCACAAGGGATCAGTTTGAGGCAAGAGAAACCAAGGAGTGAATTGCGGAAGAGGGCTTAGGACTAACAAATTTGATGGGTTTGAATCTTACCACATGAGACAAATTTGAAGGCTATAAGGGTGAAAGAAGCCAAGCAACAAAGTGTCAATGCACAAAGCTAAAAATGAAAGATGCAAGATGGACACTCGTTCCTTCAAGTCTTGTACACATGGGTGTGGATTCAGATCTGGCAAAGAATGAGAAAAGCAACTAGGCATTAGGAATCTTAGTTTGAAGCTCCAAGGTAGATTAACCGAGAAGGAAGTTCCTAGCGCGCACACACTGATCTGTCCAAAAGCTATGAAGCCTTGAGAAGTTGAAGCAGAAGGGATCACTTTAAGGCAAGAGAAACCAATGAGTGAATTGCGGAAAAGGGCTTAGGACTAACTAATTGGATGGGTTTGAATCTGACCACATGAGACAAATTTGAAGGCTATAAGGGTGAAAGAAGCCAAGCAACAAAGTGCCCATGCACAAAGCTGAAAATGAAAGATGCAAGTTGGACACTCTTTCCTTCAAGTCTTGTACACATGGGTGTGGATTCAGATATGGAAAAGCATGAGACAAGCAACTAGGCCTTAGGAATCTTAGTTTGAAGCTCCAAGGTGGATTAACCCGAGAAGGAAGTTCCTAGCGCGCACACACTGATCTGTCCAAAAGCTATGAAGACTTGAGAAGTTGAAGCACAATGGATCACTTTGAGGCAAGAGAAACCAAGGAGTGAATTGCGGAAGAGGGCTTAGGACTCAGAAATTTGATGGGTTTGAATCTTACCACATGACACAAATTTGAAGGCTATAAGGGTGAAAAAAGCCAAGCAACAAAGTGCCACTGCACAAAGCTAAAAGTGAAAGATGCAAGGTGGACACTCGTTCGTCTTGTACACATGGGTGTGGATTCAGATCTGGCAAAGCATAAGACAAGCAACTAGGCCATAGGAATCTTAGTTTGATGCTCCAAGGTGGATTAACCCGAGAAGGAAGTTCTTAGCGCGCACACATTGATCTGTCCAAAAGCTATGAAACCTTGAGAAGTTGAAGCACAAGGGATCAGTTTGAGGCAAAAGAAACCAAGGAGTGGATTGCGGAAGAGGGCTTTGGACTAACTAATTTGATGGGTTTGAATCTGTCCACATGAGACAAATTCGAAGGCTATAAGGGTGAAAGAAGCCAAGCAACAAAGTGCCAGTGCAAAAAGCTAAAAATGAAAGATGCAAGGTGGACACTCGTTCCTTCAAGTCTTGTACACATGGGTGTGGATTCAGATCTGGCAAAGCATAAGACAAGCAGCTAGGCCTTAGGAATCTTAGTTTGAAGCTCCAAAGTGGATTAACCCGAGAAGGAAGTTCCTGGCGCGCAAACACTGATCTGTCCAAAAGCTATGAAGCCTTGAGAAGTTGAAGCACAAGGGATCACTTTGAGGAAAGAGAAACCAAGGAGTGAATTGCGGAAGAGGGTTTAACACTAACTAATTTGATGGGTTTGAATCTGTCCACATGAGACAAATTTGAAAGCTATATGAGTGAATGAAGCCAAGCAACAAAGTGCCAATGCACAAAGCTAAAAATGAAAGATGCAAGATGGACACTCGTTCCTTCAAGTCTTGTACACATTGGTGTGGATTCAGATCTGGCAAAGCATAAGACAAGCAACTAGGCCTTAGGAATCTTAGTTTGAAGCTCCAAGGTGGATTAACCCGAGAAGGAAGTTCTTAGCGCGCACACATTGATCTGTCCAAAAGCAATGAAGCCTTGAGAAGTTGAAGCACAATGGATCACTTTGAGGCAAGAGAAACCAAGGAGTGAATTGCGGAAGAGGGCTTAGGACTAACTAATTGGATGGGTTTGAATCTGACCACATGAGACATATTCGAAGGCTATAAGGGTGACATAAGCCAAGCAACAAAGTGCCAATGCACAAAGCTAAAAATGAAAGATGCAAGGTGGAGACTCGTTCCTTCATGTCTTGTGCACATGGGTGTGGATTCAGATCTGGCAAAGCATAAGACAAGCAACTAGGCCTTAGGAATCTTAGTTTGAAGCTCCAAGGTGGATTAACCCGAGAAGGAAGTTCCTAGCGCCCACACTGATCTTTCCAAATGCTATGAAGCCTTGAGAAGTTGAAGTACAAGGGATCAGTTTTAGGCATGAGAAACCAAGGAGTGAATTGCGGAGTAGGGCTTAGGACTAAAAAATTTGATGGGTTTGAATCTTACCACATGAGAAAATTTGAAGGCTATAAGGGTGAAAGAAGCCAAGCAACAAAGTGCCAATGCACAAAGCTACAAATGAAAGATGCAAGGTGGACACTCGTTGCTTAAAGTCTTGTACAGATTGGTATGGATTCAGATCTGGCAAAGCAAGAGACAAGCAACTAGGCCTTAGGAATCTTAGTTTGAAGATCCAAAGTGGATTAACACGAGAAGGAAGTTCCTAGCGCGCACACACAGATCTGTCCAAAAGCAATGAAGCTTTGAGAAGTTGAAGCACAATGGATCACTTTGAGGCAAGAGAAACCAAGGAGTGAATTGCGGAAGAGGGCTTAGGACACAGAAATTTGATGGGTTTGAATCTTACCACATGACACAAATTTGAAGGCTATAAGGGTTAAAGAAGCCAAGCAACAAAGTGCCAATGCACAAAGCTAAAAATGAATGATGCAAGGTGGACACTCTTTCCTTCAAGTCTTGTACACATGGGTGTGGATTCAGATCTAGCTAAGCATAAAACAAGAAACTAGGCCTTAGGAATCTTACTTTGAAGCTCGACGGTGGATTAACCAGAGAAAGAAGTTCCTAGCGCGCACACATTGATCTGTCCAAAAGCTATGAAGCCTTGAGAAGTTGAAGCACAAGGGATCACTTTGAGGCAAGAGAAACCAAGGAGTGAATTGCGGAAGAGGGCTTAGGACTAACAAATTTGATGGGTTTGAATCTGACCACATGAGACAAATTCGAAGGCTATAAGGGTGAAAGAAGCCAAGCAACAAAGTGCCAGTGCACAAAGCTAAAAATAAAAGATGCAACGTGGACACTCGTTCCTTCAAGTCTTGTACACATGGGTGTGGATTCAGATCTGGCAAAGCATGAGAAAAGCAACTAGGTATTAGGAATCTTAGTTTGAAGCTCCAACGTGGATTAACCCGAGAAAGAAGTTCCTAGTGCGCACACACTGATTTGTCCAAAAGCTATGGAGCCTTGAGAAGTTGAAGCACATGGGATCAGTTTGAGGCAAGAGAAACCAAGGAGTGGATTGCGGAAGAGGGCTTAGGACTAACTAATTGGATGGGTTTGAATCTGACCACATGAGACAAATTCGAAGGCTATAAGGGCGAAAGAAGCCAAGCAACAAAGTGCCAGTGCACAAAGCTAAAAATGAAAGATGCAAGGTGGACACTCGTTCCTTCAAGTCTTGTACACATGGGTATGGATTCAGATCTGGCAAAGCATGAGACAAGCAACTAGGCCTTAGGAATCTTAGTTTGAAGCTCCAAAGTGGATTAACCCGAGAAGGAAGTTCCTGGCGCGCACACACTGATCTGTCCAAAAGCTATGAAGCCTTGAGAAGTTGAAGCACAATGGATCACTTTGAGGCAAGAGAAACCAAGGAGTGAATTGCAGAAGAGGGCTTAGGACTCAGAAATTTGATGGGTTTGAATCTTACCACATGACACAAATTTGAAGGCTATAAGGGTGAAAGAAGCCAAGCAACAAAGTGCCAATGCACAAAGCTAAAAATGAAATATGCAAGGTGGACACTCGTTCCTTCAAGTTTTGTACACATGGGTGTGGATTCAGATCTGGCAAAGCATAAGACAAGCAACTAGGCCTTAGGAATCTTAGTTTGAAGCTCAAAGATGGATTATCCCGAGAAGGAAGTTCCTAGCTCGCACACATTGGATGGGTTTGAATCTTACCACATGAGAAAAATTTGAAGGCTACAAGGGAGAAAGAAACCAAGCAACAAAGTGCCAATGCACAAAGCTAAAAATGAAAGATGCAAGGTGGACACTCGTTCCTTCAAGTCTTGTACACATGGGCGTGGATTCAGATCTGGCAAAGCATGAGACAAGACTCTAGGCCTTAGGAATCTTAGTTTGAAACTCCAAGGTGGATTAACCCAAGAAGGAAGTTCCTAGCGCGCACACACTGATCTGTCCAAAAGCTATGAAGCCTTGAGAAGTTGAAGCACAAGGGATCACTTTGAGGCAAGAGAAACAAAGGAGTGAATTGTGGAATAGGGCTTAGGACTCAGAAATTTGATGGGTTTGAATCATACCACGTGACATAAATTTGAAGGCTATATGAGTGAAAGAAGCCTAGCAACAAAGTGCCAATGCACAAAGCTAAAAATGAAAAATGCAAGGTGGACACTCGTTCCTTCAAATCTTGTACACATGGGTGTGGATTCAGATCTGGAAAATCATAAGACACACAACTAGGCCATAGGAATCTTAGTTTGAAGCTCCAAGGTGGATTAACCCGAGAAGGAAGTTCCTAGCGAGCACACACTGATCTGTAGAAAAGCTATGAAGCCTTGGAAAGTTTAAGCACAAGGGATCACTTTGAGGCAAGAGAAATCAAGGAGTAAATTGCGGAAGAGGGCTTAGTACTCAGAAATTTGATGGGTTTGAATCTTACCACATGACACAAATTTGAAGGCTATATGGGTGAAAGAAGCCAAGCAACAAAATGCCAATGCACAAAGCTAAAAATGAAAGATGCAAGGTGGACACTCGTTCCTTCAAGTCTTGTACACATGGGTATGGATTCAGATCTGGCAAAGCATGAGACAAGCAGCTAGGCCTTAGGAATCTTAGTTTGAAGCTCCAAAGTGGATTAACCCGAGAAGGAAGTTCCTGGCGCGCAAACACTGATCTGTCCAAAAGCTATGAAGCCTTGAGAAGTTGAAGCACAATGGATCACTTTGAGGCAAGAGAAACCACAGAGTGAATTGCAGAAGAGGGCTTAGGACCCAGAAATTTGATGAGTTTAAATCTTACCACATGACACAAATTTGAAGGCTATAAGGGTGAAAGAAGCCAAGCAACAAAGTGCCAATGCACAAAGCTAAAAATGAAAGATGCAAGATGGACACTCCTTCCTTCAAGTCTTGTACACATGGGTGTGGATTCAAATCTGGAAAAGCATAAGACAAGCAACTAGGTCTTAGGAATCTTTGTTTGAAGCTCCAAGGTGGATTAACCCGAGAAGGAAGTTCCTAGCGCGCACACACTGATCTGTAGAAAAGCTATGAAGCCTTGGGTAGTTGAAGCACAAGGGATCAGTTTGAGGCAAGAGAAACCAAGGAGTGAATTGCGGAAGAGGGCTTAGGATTAACTAATTTGATGGGTTTGAATCTGTCCACATGAGACAAATTCGAAGGCTATAAGGGGGAAAGAAGCCAAGCAAGAAAGTACCAGTGCAAAAAGCTAAAAATGAAAGATGTAAGGTGGACACTCGTTCCTTCAAGTCTTGTACACATGGGTATGGATTCAGATCTGGAAAAGCATGAGACAAGCAACTAGGCCTTAGGAATCTTAGTTTGAAGCTCCAAAGTGGATTAACCCGAGAAGGAATTTCCTAACGCGCAACACTGATCTATCCAAAAGCTATGAAGCCTTGAGAATTTGAAGCACAATGGATAACTTTGAGGCAAGAGAAACCAAGGAGTGAATTGTGGAAGAGGGCTTAGGACTCAGAAATTTGATGGGTTTGAATCTTACCACATGACACAAATTTGAAGGCTATAAGGGTGAAAGAAGCCAAGCAACAAAGTGCCAATACACAAAGCTAAAAATGAAAGATGCAAGGTGGACACTCGTTCCTTCAAGTCTTGTACACATGGGTGTGGATTCAGATCTGGCAAAGCATAAGACAAGCAACTAGGCCTTAGGAATCTTAGTTTGAAGCTCCAAGGTGGATTAACCCGAGAAGGAAGTTCCTAGCGCGCACACATTAATCTGTCCAAAAGCTATGAAGCCTTGAGAAGTTGAAGCACAAGGGATCACTTTGAGGCAAGAGAAACCAAGTAGTGAATTGCGGAAGATGGTTTTCGAGTTGGCAGCTCATTTTTGCCAACCCAACCCGACTCATTTATGGCGGGTTACGATGGGTTGGCTCGTTTTTACCGACCCTAGTGTGGGACGGTACAGTTGAGAATATCTTATAAGAATTAATTGGTTCTACCTATACTAACAAGATGCATCTACTTTTTCGGTAGGCCAGAACGGAAGAACTCCATAGTTAAGCGTGCTTGACTTGGGGCAATTCTGGGATGGGTGGTCTCTTGTGAAGTTTTTCTAGGAAGTGTGCGAGTGAGGTCAAAGCACGCTAAAAAGTCTCGTGTTAGTGTGTGGGGACAGTCGTTGATCCTTACAAGTTGCAAGGCGTTACAAGTGGTATCAGAGCAGGGCCTCTCTTCTAGTATGGTGTGGTTCGAGGACGAACCAGGCAAAAACTGGTGGGCATGTAACATCCTAGGCGCTGACGAAGGCGGGGAGTGATCGCCGGTGCGAAAGGGCATGGACAAGGAGCGGCTCCTGGCAGGCTTCCAGCGACAGAGGTACATGAATGAATCGAATCAATACCCGAAAGAGAGGGATTCCGGAGACTGTGTTGGTATGGGATGGTACAGTTGGAAATAACTTATAGGAATTAATTGGTACTACCTATACTAACAAGATGCATCTACTTTTCGGTAGTCCAGAACGGAAGAACTCCATAGTTAAGCATGCTTGACTTGGGGTAATTCTGGGATGGGTGGCCTCCTGGGAAGTTTTTCCGTGAAGTGTGCGAGTGAGGACAAAGCACGCTAAAAAGTCTTGTATTAGTTTGTTGGGACAGTCGTTGATCCTTTCAAGTTGTCAGGCGTTACATTATACGTTTATATATATCAAACATGAGTAATTGAATAAAGCCCTAAGAATGGAACGAGTGTCACGTTAAGGATCTGTGATAGGGATCACGATCATGAAGACTCAATGACACCACACGTCTACTGCCAGAAATATTTTCCTAGCAAGAATGGGCATTGGTGATCTCGGGTAAAACTAGCACGACTAAGCTACTTGCATGGAGATACAAGGTAGAGACCTCGTGAGCTGCAGACATGGAGATGTCTTAGCTTACTTGTGTGTGGACCTATTAGAGAATAGCTTGCACTGAATTGACCTGTCAAGAGACACTATAAGAAAATCTCATAGATAGTATCAATAGATAATGTCTCTTATTATTTGGGTGTGTCTTTCCGTAGACCAAACATTGTCACATAGGCATGTGCTCCGGCATGCTTACTTTAATTGTATACCTTGTCTGCCTGAAACATGAAGACTCATAGGTATAATTTTGGGCTTGCCCTGAGGAATCAAGGCTAGTATGATAAGCTGAAGGAATTCGTCAATCTCTGTGAGAGATTAGATTATCCGTAGACCGGTTAAATCGGGATGACATTTACGGGACACGAGAATTTATGCAAAGTAAAGAAGTCATAAGATGACCCACCTTTTAGAGTCTATAAGTGAAGATTTCCTCTTTCGGCAAAAGTTAACCATAGATCGCAGATGTTTATATGTTTACTTGCTCTAGGTCAATGGGACGAAAAATCGAGACAAAAAGACAGCACATCCGGTAACTAAATATACATAACAGGTTGATCATTCGATGAACTCAACTAGTAGCTCTGAGACAACAAAGCATTGTTAGTGCTCTATGTTGCCATTAGATGGGTTGGGCCTAGTGGGCCCAAGCCCATTTATGTCAGTGGCTATGTTGGGCCTGATGGGTCATACATAAACACCTTGACTTGTCTTCAATTCTAGTATATGTAGTTTAGGCCCAATAAAGATTAATGGGACCGAGATGGTTAAGCCCACATGTTAAGCCAAGAAAGGGAATGTGACATCATAGGCCAAGTGAGACTTGATCCATGGTGTAACCTAATTATAGTAATGAAATTGGATTTAATGACAATAGAGAAAATTAAGGAAAATGGCTAAAATTAAGGAAAATGGCTAAAATTAAGAAAACCAACCAATTAGATTGATTGAGTAAAATTAAGAAAATCAATTAATTAGATTGATCGGCTAAAATTAAGGAAATTGATTAATTATATTAATTGGCCAAAGTTAAAGAAACCAATTAATTAGATTGATTGGATAAAAATTATGGAAACTACCCAATGTGATTGGGATATAATGGGGCGCTGACTAGACCTAATTAATAGGGTTGATCTGCTGCTATATTAAGTTTCCTTCAATTAGATTGATTGGATAAAAATTAAGGAAACTACCCAATATGATTGGGATGTGATGGGGTGAAACCAATGCACTCAAAATAAAGAGTTCAATTATACAAGAGTTTTGATGATAACAAACAAACTTAGAAGTGACTTCAAAAATAATACAACTTGCAACAATCAAAAAGTCCAAGGAAGCAATTCAACAAGACAACAAGAGCAAATCATTCAACACACATGATCAACATCAAAGATCAAGATTGCAATATATCCTTGGGGTTTAGATCTAATTGTAAAGGTAATTGATTAATGATGCATAAATGAGCTCAAAGAATATTTAATGTTATGCATGCATTATCCATGACATTAATCACTTGAAAGCTTTAAATAATTTATGAAAAAGACCCTTGACATATTTCGTAACCTCAAAACAATTTCAACAAGTCAATGAATTACATTAAAAGTGATTAGAGGCAAGTTGGAATGCTTTACAACTCAAAAAACTGCAATACTTAAGTTCTGTCAAGAAAGTATTTGAATATTTTCTTGACTGTTATTCGAATACTTGTACTGTGAACAAAGTATTCGAATACCTTAAAAAAAGTATTCGATTACTTGATGAAGTATTCGAATACATTACGAAAAGTATTCGAATACTTACTGGGCAGTAAGCATTCCAACGGCTATAAACGGCTAATTTCGTGTCAACACCTATTTAAACTCATTTATTACGATTCAGAACACTAAGAATTACTGTTCCATTGATTTTGCATTCATTATTGATTATTCTCATTGAATCAAACACATTAATTACTCGTTCATACTCATATTGATCATAAAACTCCTTTGAGCTTCATTCTTGTGTCATTGATCAATACACATAAGCTTCAACTTGTATAATCTGTACTTTAAGAGTACAAATTCATTTTTAAACACTCTTCTTCTGTTTATTTGAGTTGAGGGTATTGAGACCCTAGTGAAAAGGTTGCTCATAGCCTAAGAAAGTGAGTGGAAGTGTAAGGGTTTTAAGAACCAAAAATTCTTGAAGGTTGTAGCGGTTTGTCAAGCACCCTTGAAGCTTGACCATTAGTGAAAAGTTGATTGAGTGGCTTCAATCTGGACGTAGTTCACGGTGATGGTGACCGAACCAGGATATATCTTGTTTGCAATCTCTCTAACTCCTTATCTCTCTACATAAGCATTGTTGGAAAACTTGAGCATATTTAAATTCACACTTTGCATATTATTCGTTTGTACTAATTTCTATTCTTCAAACTTTACTTTTGTCAAATCATATAAACTCAAGAAATTTGTTTTCAAGAAAGAAAGTGAGGCATTTTGCGAAAATATTTTTAAAACTCAATTCACCCCCCTCTTAAGTTTGAGGCTGTAAGAACCCGCACCGCTAATTAAGGAAATTAATTAGATAATTATGAGATAATTCTATAATTGACCCTAATAATTATTATGAGATTTTAATAATTATAGTAAGTGAGTAATAATGCTGAAAGTTGCTTTTCTGACAAAAAGTGCAGATACCAGTTCTGCTACTCGGTATAAATGCGTACCGATGAAGTATCCCGGAAAGTTATATTAAGTGCATGAATATTCCTAGAATAATATATAGGACTTGTAAAACAAGTTTCAAATTAAAATAACGAGAACTGGTGCTAGAACTGATATTGGCTATGGAAAAGCGCATACCGAAAAGGTGCTGCGAAAAATAAAATAAAAATATGACAAATCTTAGAAAAATGAGTAGGTTCAAAATTTCAAGTTTGAGATTAAAATGATAAGCGTATCTTTTAATGCTAATATTGTGTGTTTAAGACTTGTGAGCTTTAAATACTCACTCTTGGCACAAAACCCTAGGTCCTTGTGTTGTGCTACGTGGGCTGAGAGGCTGACCAGAATTTTCACTATTCCATTACCACCTTCTTCTTCCTCCATTCTCCACCAACGACTCCACTTTGTTCATGAAAACCTTCATCCATCTTGGTGTAGGCTTGTTACACATACAGGAAGTGTGGAGAGAGTTCCTTTTGTGAGCCTTTTTAGACTGTTTCTGTGCATTCAAGGGGCTGAGTTTCTGTTTCGGGTTGAGGGTTGCCTTGTTCTTGGTTTGTTGAGCTTCAAAGAGCCACCTTTGAGTGTAAAGGTCCATCCTTGTGTGGTATTTCCGTTTGTCTTGAGAAGTCAGTAGCTTGGTGCTGTTTTGAGTACTCTTAGCCACTCTCATTTTCGGAGTTTTGGACATTGGAAGGTATATCATGATCACCCTTGTGTATTTTGATGTTTAAGCTTGTTTAAGCAATTAAAAATCGTAAATTGAACCATTTGATAAAAGGAATGTGTTTCTGGGTTCATAACATGTTAATAAACATCTGTTTAAGGAGTTCTTGGACTCCAGATCGAGTTTGGATCATTGGAGGTCGATTTTACCTTTAAAACTCAATTTTCTGCATTCTGTCGAAGAAGTATTCGAATACTTTTCGGGCAGTATTCGAATACTTCCTGGAAAAAGGCAGTAATCGAATACTTCGCGAGACAACAGCGACCTAATTTAGTAAAATTGTGATATCTCGAGCTTTAGAGCTCTAAATTGAGTGAGGTTTGGACCTATGTGAAGCTAACACATAGGGTTACAACCCTGTAAAGTTTCAAATCCATTGGATAAGTGTATTTCTCTCAGTGTATGATTGAAGTCAAGACCCTATTGCTGGAAATTCAGCTTGTTGTAGGAACTTTGCAAAAATCATAACCGGATTTATACAACTCCGATTGAGACATAAAATTTGTCATTGGAAATCTTGAGATGTCTAGTTTAACGTATTAAAACCATAGAGTTTTTAGTAAAGAGTTGCAACTGTAGTTTTAAGCTGGTAGTCGAATACTCCTTGTAGGAGTATGGGAATACTTTTCTGGGAAGAAAAGTATTCGGATACCTTTGAAGAAGTATTCGAATACTGGAAAGTATTCGAATAAAGTGAGGTTTGGTATTCAGGTATTGTGGTATTCAGATACTGGGGGGAAAGGTATTCGGATACTCGGTAGTATTTGAATACTTAAATGGAAGTAATCGAATACTTTCTGGAGAGCTGGAGTATTCGAATACTACTCATGGAGTATTCGAATATCTCTTGCAGAAACAGCATGAAATGAGTTATAATGAGTAATAAAGCCTTAATCACTTAGTGTAATCTTGAGTAATTATTATTGATGATTAATTATTGCTTAAACAGATTGTGATTGTGTTGTTTGGGGGCCTTGAGCTTATGTGGACTCTTGGTTTAGATAGCTAGCTTACAAGGTAAACTTTCCTGTCCTCGGTTTAGCCATTGTTTGGTTCCACCATTTCCCATGGGGAGATGATTGTATGCATGATGTGTTTTCATGTACTGTTTTATTGAAATGCAATTGAGCTGTTAAGTGCAATTGCTTATGATATGTATGTAGTGTTACGCCTACAGGAGGCCATGGGGCAATCCTGTGGGTGGGTGCAGCGAGTGGCTAGTACCGTGTGGGTTTATGGATTCCTACACTTCTCTGATCAGTAGAATAGTTAACACACATGTCATGATTATATGCTGCATTGCACTATTTTGGAAATTATATTGTTAAACTGCTTTTGAACTTATATTGCACATGTAAGTGAGCTTGGGGTGAAGATCCTTGAGGACCCCTTGTCTTACTGAGATTTCTTTTTAGAGATCTCACTCCACGTTTAGGGCACCATTTCAGGTTCAGGTAATACTGGGGTTGAGACCTCAAGCGGCAAGAGGCCGGAGCTTAGTTGATTTATATGATGTTATGCTGATTATATTGGATGCTGGATTATGTGATATTTGTTGATTAGCTATGATTATGTTGTTGCTGTTGAGACTTTGTTGGATTTGTTGCCTTATTTGGTGAGCATGGGGATTGTCCATGCCGCATTGATTTGACTATGTCTTAGTTTAGATTTGAGTATTAATAATGTATCAGTATTATGTCCGGACTACGTGTTGTAGTTCCGTGACTTTAGATACTCACAGTATTTATATATGAGGTATTCTAGTTATTGTTGAATTGCAATTACATACAGGCGATGTTTTTTTGAAAATGATTAAGTAATCAACTTGGCTAAGTATAGTGACGTCATAATTGAAAAGAAAAAGATATTCCGCATTTTTTTAAATTAAACGTGGCTTAATACGATGACATGGTAATAAACTGGGTTAATACGAGGTGTTACATTTTATGGTATCAGAGCAAAGGTTCTAGGGAAAAGCCTGTATGTATTGCAATAACTTAGGATGTTGTGTTGTGTCTTGTCTTGTGTGGTTGCTCCGTTGGGTTGTTATTATGATGATGCATATGTGATCACATTGCGTGGGCCTGATCAACTCATAATTTGTGTAACTCGTGCAGAGTCATGGTAGGACTCAAGAGAACACGTGAGACTGCTGAGGATCAACTCAATCCTATCCTGACTGCATTGGCTGAGATAGAGGCGGCTAGATTAGCCGACCAGGAGGCCACTAGATTGGCCAACGTGGCAATGATGGACGCCATTCGTGAGGCGAACCGGAAAGCCGCAGAGGATGTTCGCGAGGCAAAACGGAGAACCACTGAGGATGTCCTTGAGGCGAACAGGATAGCGAACATGACGATGATGAGAGTCATGTTGGAGGAGATGAGGGCTGGTCCTGTTATTGGTCAGTTCCCTCCGCCACCACCTCTACCGCCACCACCGCCGCCGCCTCCACCTAGTCTGCAGGAGGAGATCCAGAGCCATGTCAGTGGTACTGGTCACCTTACTGGGGCGATGGAAACCTTTGTTGGGCTTGCGGAAAATCGTGATGTTATTGATCGCCGGCTGAATGCCTTCCGAAAGCACAAGCCACCTTCCTTCGACGGGTCACTTGATCCCATTGCTGCTGCTAGATGGTTGCAGGCATTGGATAAGATCTTTCGGGTCATGCAGTGTACTGATCCACAGAAGCTGATGTTCGCCACATACATGCTGGAGGGCGATGCACACGAGAGGTGGATGAACACCTCTCAAGCGTATGAGATGCAGGGTCATATTGTGACGTGGCCGTTCTTCGAGGACTGCTTTTTGGGCAGATACTTCCCTTACAATGCGCAGGAGAGGAAGCAGGGGGAGTTTGATAGATTGGTTCAGGGCTCAATGTCTGTTGACGAGTACCTGGCCAAGTTTAATGAACTTGTGAAGTTCGCTCACTTTCGAATGGCGGCGCCCACTCCGATGTTTTTTGCTGCTAAGTTCCGCAGGGGACTTAGTGAGGTGATTGCGGAGCATATTGCTGGAGCTGCATCGAGGGACTTCGGTACACTGGTGCAGCAGTGTAAGGACATCGAGGATGTCTATATCACGAGTAAGGCCAAGAAGGCCAAGGTTGCTGATGTGAAGGGAACTGGTAGTTCCACTTCCTGGAAGGACAGGAAGTTTGCTAGTCAGGGAAAAGAAAAGCAGTTGGCGGCTAAGCAAGCACCAAATCAGTTTCAGGGGACTACGACTCAGGGGAGTACAGCGAGACCTCCTCCTCCCAGATGCTCGGGATGTGTGAAGTTTCATTTGGGGCCGTGTGCTAACGGTCAGACTATATGTTTTCAGTGTGGCAAGGAGGGCCATTTTTCTAGAGAGTGTCTGTCGTCGACGCGATGGCTGCAGCTGTTCGTGCAGTTCCATTACAGATGGTTCCCCTTGTACCTACAGCGGCACCAGATGTGCCACCTGACACAGGGCGAGTTTACACTTTAGATCGACAGCAGCCGGACCGAGCTCTGAACCTTGTCAGATGTACTGTTTCCATTGGTGGAATTGTGGTTGTTGTTTTGTTTGATTCCAGGGCTATGCATTCGTTTGTGGCAACCCCGGTTGCTTTGGGGCTTGAGTCGCCCATGTTTGTGCTTCTCCACCGTTGCGGGTGACTACTGCCACCGGAGAAAAGTGTGATGCTACCACTGTACATCGAGATGTCGTGTTTCAGTGGGAGGGTCGTGACTTCTCGGTAGATCTGGTAGGATTGCCGATGACTAATTTGGAAATCGTCCTTGGCAAGGATTGGTTGTCCAAGTTTTGTTTTTTGATTGATTGGTTGTTGTGCCTAGCGAGTGGTGATGTCTCCGTGTGATTCCACAACCACTTCCTCGCCTTATATATCTTTTTGCAGGCAAAGAGTGCCTTGAGTGCAGGGGCATTCATATATGTTTGTTGGGAGGTTGGGTGAGTGGGACCCAAGAGGATCTCACTGGCAGTCCTGTGAAGAAGGAATTCCTCGAGGTGTGTGCTGAGGAGATTCCTGAGTTCCGCCACAGCGGGAGATAGAGTTCTCCATTTAAATGTTGCCTAGTGTGGGGCTTTGTTATTAGCTCCATACCGGATGTCGCCACCAGAGTTGGCTGAGTTGAAGTGGCGTTCTGAGGGTCTTTTGGCGAAAGACTTCAATCGACCTAGCGTGTCTCCTTGGGGGCACCGGTTATTTTTGTTGTAAGGTAAGCTGCCTTACGCCATTACTTAAGTGTGATGGTGCTCTGTTTGGAGATGTGAAATTCTCTTCAGGAAACTGAGTCTGTAACACTTGGAATTTGTGGCAAGGCCTCGCGCATTCTTGTATATGCAAGTTTTGTGCATGTTCAAGTAGATTGTGAGTTGAGTGGTTTCCATGACTCTAGGTTCGTATGTTGATTATTGATATGCTTAATAAGTAGTTGGCATGTTAACACCATGGGCAGTGTTAAGCATGAAATAAGTACGATAAATTATGGTAATGTATCAATGCCATTTCACCATTATATGACTTCGATTTTGCAGATGCCATGGAGAGTGAGGTATAATATTGTATAGAGTACTTGATTTATTATGTTATTAAAATTAAAAAATTTGCAGGTGTACGTGAACTAAGGTACGTTACTATGTGAATGAGAATGTTAACTGACATGTATTGGTTAAAATGAACATGATTATGATTTCGGACTATGAAATGAATATGAATTTACTTCGAGGACATTGATTTTATATTGTAAGTCTTGTCGAGGTTAGAGTCATGGAATAGGACCAAACTCACTCAAGTCTTGTGTGGATTAGAGTTTGTGGGGTTAGGTCACCTTTTTTGAGAGAATGACTGGGAATCCCAGTGAATCGAATGACGTTTTGATGCCATTGTGAAGTTTTGAGTTCTGTTGGTGACCTCCTTGTTTGGGGGTGCACTTCTCGAATGGAGACCGTGAGAGTCGAGATGAGCTTGTGGAGAAAAATCAGGACAGCGTATCTTGGAATGAGCTGGGACATTATTGTTGAGTGCCCAATTGTTGTGATACCCAGAGGTGAACATCGAACACCAGAAGCTGTTGATGAGCTTTAACCTCTTGATGTACCGTAGTGGAAGTGGAAAAGTATTTCCATAGACGCGTTGTGGGTTTGCCGAAGACTCAGACTGGCTGTGACTCTTTTTGGGTCTTTGTGGACAGATTGTCAAAGTCTGCCCACTTTCTTTCAATAAGGGTGAGCATGTGTTTGTGAAACTTTCACTGTCACCAGTGTTGTTCGGGAATTCGGAGCGAGGAAACTGAGCCCGCGATTCTTTGGGCCATACCAGTTACGTGGTAGAGTAGGACCTGTTGCCTACCGGTTTGCCTTGTCTCTGAACTTGACCAACACCCACGACGTGTTTTACGTGTCTCAACTTCGCAAGTTTGTAGCGGATCCTTCGCACGTGGTGCAATTAGATGTTGTTGAGATTCGGGAGAACTTGAAAACTCCTGTCGGACCACTCAAGTTTCTCGATCGTGGCGAGAAGCAGCTGAGGAGCGAGATCATTTCGATGGTCAGAGTTCGTTGAACGGGAAGAATTCCTTAAGGGTAATTCTGGAAGCGAGAGGACGAGCTTCTCCGACAGTATCCCGCGTTTCGGGACAGATATGTTTTCTGATTTTGAGGACAAAATCCAAAAAATGTAGGGTGAATGTAAGAACCTGCACTGCTAATTAAGGAAATTAATTAGATAATTATGAAATAATTCCATAATTGACCCTAATAATTATTATGAGGTTTTAATAATTATAGTAAGTGAGTAATAATGCTGAAAGTCGCTTTTCTGACGAAAAGTGCAGATACTGGTTCTGCTACTCGGTATAAATGCATACCGATGAAGTATCCCGAAAATTATAATAAGTGCATGAATATTCCTAGAATAATATATAGGACTTGTAAAACAAGTTTCAAGTTAAAATAACGAGAACTGGTGCCAGAACTGATACTGGCTATGGAAAAGCGCGTACCGAAAGTTGCTGCGAAAAATAAAATATAAATATGACAAATCTTAGAAAAATGAGTAGGTTCAGAATTTCAAGTATGAGATTAAAATGATAAGCGTAGCTTTTAATGCTAATATTGTGTGTTTAAGACTTGTGGGCTTTAAATACTCACTCTTTGGCACAAAAACCTAGGTTTTTGTGTTGTGCTACGTGGGCTGAGAGGCTGACCAGAATTTGCACTATTCCATTGCCACCCTCTTCTTCCTCCATTTTCCATCAAAGACTCCACTTTGTTCATGAAAACCTTCATCCATCGTGGTGTAGGCTTGTTACACATACAGGGAGTGTGGAGAGAGTTCCTTTTGTGAGCCTTTTTAGACTGTTTTTGTGCATTCAAGGGACAAGGTTTTTATTTTGGGTTGAGGGTTGCCTTGTTCTTGGTTTGTTGAGCTTCAAAGAGCCACCTTTGAGTGTAAAGGTCCATCCTTGTGTGGTATTTTCGTTTGTCTTGAGAAGTCAGTAGCTTGGTTCTGTTTTGAGTACTCTTAGCCACTCTCATTTTCGGAGTTTTGGACATTGGAAGGTATACCATGATCACCCTTGTGTATTTTGATGTTTTAGCTTGTTGAAGCAATTAAAAATCGTAACTTGAACCATTTGATAAAAGGAATGTGTTTCTGGGTTCATAACATGTTAATAAACATCTGTTTAAGGAGTTCTTGGACTCCAGATCGAGTTTAGATCATTGGAGGTCGATTCTACCTTTGAAACTTAGTTTTCTGCATTCTGTCGAAGAAGTATTCGAATACTTTTCGGGCAGTATTCGAATACTTCCTGGAAAAAGGCAGTAATCCAATACTTCGCGAGACAGCAGCTACCTAGTTTAATAAAATTACGATATCTCGAGCTTCAGAGCTCTAAATTGAGTGAGGTTTTGACCTATGTGAAGCTAACACATAGGGTTACAACCTGTAAAGTTTCAGATCCATTGGATAAGTGTATTTCTCTCAGTGTATGTTTGAAGTCGAGACCCTATTGCTGGAAATTCAGCTTGTTGTAGGAACTTTGCAAAAATCATAACCGGATTTATACAACTCCAATTGAGACATAAAAATTTTCGTTGGAAAGCTTGAGATGTCTAGTTTAACGTATTAAAACCATAGAGTTTTTAGTAAAGAGTTGCAACTGTAGTTTTAAGCTGGTAGTCGAATACTCCTTGTAGGAGTATTGGAATACTTTTCTGGGAAGAAAAGTATTCGGATACCTTTGAAGAAGTATTTGAATACTGGAAAGTATTCGAATAAAGTGAGGTTTGGTATTCAGATATTGTGGTATTCAGATACTAGGGGAAAAGGTATTCGGATACTCGGTAGTATTTGAATACTTAAATGGAAGTAATTGAATACTTTTTGGAGAGCTGGAGTATTCGAATACTACTCGTGGAGTATTTGAATATCTCTTGCAGAAACAGCATGAAATGAGTTATAATGAGTAAGAAAGCCTTAATCACTTAGTGTAATCTTGAGTAATGATTATTGATGATTAATTATTGCTTAAACAGATTGTGATTGTGCTGTTTGGGGGCCTTGGGCTTGTGTGGACTCTTGGTTTAGATAGCTAACTTACAAGGTAAGCTTTCCTGTCCTCGGTTTAGCCATTTTTTGGTTCCACCATTTCCCATGGGGGGATGGTTGTATGCATGATGTGTTTTCATGTACTGTTTTATTGAAATGCTATTGAGCTGTTAAGTGCAATTGCTTATGATATGTATGTAGTGTTACGCCTACAGGAGGCCAGGGGGCAATCCTGTGGGTGGGTGCAGCGAGTGGCTAGTACCGTGTGGGTTTATGGATTCCTACACTTCTCTGATCAGTAGAATAGTTAACACACGTGTCATGATTATATGCTGCATTGCACTATTTTGGAAATTATATTGTTAAACTGCTTTTGAACTTATATTGCACATGTAAGTGAGCTTGGGGTAGAAGATCCTTGAGGACCCCTTTTCTTACTGAGATTTCTTTTTAGAGATCTCACCCCACGTTTGGGGCACCATTCAGGTTCAGGTAATGCTGGGGTTGAGACCTCAAGCGGCAGGAGGCCGGAGCTTAGTTGATTTATATGTTGTTGTACTGATTATATTGGATGCTGGATTATGTGCTATTTGTTGATTATCTATGATTATGTTGTTGCTGTTGAGACTTTGTTGGCTTTGTTGCCTTATTTGGTGAGCATGGGGATTGTCCATGCCGCATTGATTTGACTATGTCTTAGTTTAGATTTGAGTATTAATAATGTATCAGGATTATGTCCGGACTATGTGTTGTAGTTCCGTGATTTTAGATACTCACAGTATTTATGTTTGAGGTATTCTAGTTATTGTTGAATTGCAATTACATACAGGCTATGTTTATGTGAAAATGATTAAGTAATCAACTTGGCTAAGTATAGTGACATCATAATTGAAAAGAAAAAGATATTCTGCATTTTTTTAAATTAAGCGTGGCTTAATACGATGACACAGTTGCGGACCCAAAAAATTTTGTTTATGTCCGAACATTTATTGGCGGGGGTTCGGGGGCAGCGCCCGCGAATTTTTTTTTGTAAAAAAGTTTAAATTAACGCTTAAACTCGCTCATATTCTAGTTGCTTCCATAACAAGCTGCAGGAAATAGTTTGACCAATCATTTTTTCCTCTTAAATCTTACCAATCCTCCAAAACAAATATGAGAATATACTCCAGTACATCCATACATCATCATTCTATTTTATAGTGGTGAATAAAAAAGTCAACACTACTTGTACAGAAGCAAGCAAAATCACAGTGAAGGCCTCGTCTAGAAAGGAAACAAAGGATGAAGAGAGCGTGAGAATGGGTACATGGTAGGAGAGGAAGAATAAGTTTTCTCTCTAATCAATTTGTGTTGCTACGTTGTTTTAATCATCTCTGTATGTTTCTACGTTGCTAACTAATATAAAAATAAATATCATTTTTTATCCCTAACAAAAAATTCGGTACCCACTTTAGTCTATTATAAAAAAAAAGTTGTTATCTGGTCCTTATGAAATTTAAAGTGGACTCATTTTAGTCTTTTTGAGGGACTAATGTAGGTCTTTTTTAAATTTGTGAGGAACCACGATTTTAACTAAATTGATCCACTTTGAATTTCTTAGGGACCTCGAGACTAATTTTTGATAAGGGACTAAATTGGGGACCATGTTTTTTATTAGAAACTCAAAAGGATATTTACTCCTAATATAAATATTGAATCAAGAGACAAATAAAGATCTACAAAGCTACAAAAATAAAAATAAAAATAAATAAAAAACAAAAGCTAAAATCCAAAATTTTATGTGGGCACTTGCGGACATTTGCCCATGGCTGGGTCCGCCAGTGCGATGACATGTTAACAAACCGAGTTAACATGGGGTGTTACAGAGGCCACTTGTCCAACAATGGGGGCGCTGACTAGACCTAATTAATAGGGTTGATCAGCCGCCATATTAAGTCTCTTTTTGTTTCTTATTTTACGTGACATTTTTCTTACTTTCAATCTATCCTAAAAGCCTAACCGAAAACACACAAGTGTGGCAACCTATCTCTCTGTTGAACTTACCATAGCAGCCACTCTTCTTTACTTCTTCTCTTGAGATTTAGCAACCTCTCTTGAAGGAACTTGTGTGTTGAATTGTTATTCTCCTACAAGACAACAAGGTGGTGTGGACTTTCATTGGATGACTTGTGGTTTCAAGTCTCGAGTGGTGATCAAGAATGCTTGTTATCAGGAGTTTTTAATCCGAACAAAGGTATTATCTTTAACCCTTAACATGTTTATTACATGTATCTTGGGTTGAACATGTGTGAAGGTGGGAAAAAGTCATCTCTTCTGCATGAAAAAGTTTTGTTTTTCCCTCTTTTCGTGTTCATGGCCTATAAGGTCTTCTTTCAATAATGGAAGCAAGATTTGAAGGTAGGTGACTAGCGATGGCAGTAGTAGTGACTATGGTATGATTGGGGAGGGTAGTGATGTTGCCATGTTGTTGGTTGGAATTGGGGTTGGGAAAATTTTAAATTTTGATAAAAATATTTATCTTTAAACTTTCGCTTTTCTTGCAAGCTATACATTTTAGCTTAAAAAAATGTTGGATTGTAGCTTTTATTTTTCAAAACACTCACATCCAAATACTTACTTAGAGTAGGAAGCATCTTTGAAAAAAAAAAAAAAATCCAAAATTCATATTTAGCGCAAAATTTTATATATATTAAAAAAAATCTAAAAAATAGGGATCGCCCCTGAGTCCGCCGTGCCCAACATTATTTATTACAATTTATTGTTTCATCCAATAGTTCCATGCATTTATAGACTTTATTTTTGTTTCTTTTTTGTCTCCTAATCTTGTCGAGTATTTCCAAAACGTAAGAGGTTAATACATATACTTTCCTTCACATATCTCACAGTCACATGGGAAATGTATCCAATAATGTAGGGGTGTTCGCGGTCTGGATTGGATCGGTTTTGGAAGCAAAACTCATCCGATCCAATCCCTTCGTTTTGATCATGTAATCATCCATTCGGTTTAGATTTTTTTTCAAATCCGATCCGATCCAATCCAATTTTTTTCGGTTTGGATTGGATCGATTTTCGGTTTTTTGAATATCCTAAAATTAGTTTCAAGATTATTGTGCAAATAACATCTTTTGTATATATTAGCTTTGTAAAAAAAAAAAAAAAATTGAAATACAAAAATATCAGTAAACAATACTATAGTTGAAGAGACGTGACTAAGTTTTTTTTTGATTTAGTTGATGAGTTAATGGATCTTGAGTTTAGAAATTTTTGGGCTATGATTGGAGAAAGGACAAGTAGGTAGAGAATAATTAATAGATTGGATTGGTTTGGATTGGATCGGTTTTCATCAACCCATCCGAAAACCGATCCAATCCAATTAAAATTTGCGGTTTTCTTTCGGTTTCTGATTTTTCGGTTTTCGGTTTATTCGGTTATCGGTTTTTCGGTTCGGTTTTCGCAGTTTAAATCGGTTTGGATCGGTTGATGAACACCCCTACAATAATGTACTTATATATGTTTCCCCCTGAGTTCTAATCATAAAGTCTCGTGAGCTCATTTTAAATTCATTTTTTTATATAAATACTGAAAAAGATTATACTTATAACCTATTTTTATTTATAACATTTTACAATTATATTTTAATTGTTGATTTTCATCAATTAACTGTTATTATTTTCACAAATTAAACTCATTAATTAATTATTAATTCGCAATAAATGATAATCATTGATTGACGAAAATCAACAGTTAAAATATGATTGTAAATAAAAAAAGATTGTAAATATAGACTCTGTTTGATTTCTATTCTCCAGAACAGTTTTAAGTTTTAAAAATAATAAAACAAAAAAAGTTGTTTGGAAAGAGTGTTTTCACTATATTTGTTTTTAAAACAGCATTTGGTTTTTTGTTTTAAAAAATGAAAAAGCAAAACAACTAATAGATGTTTTCAAAAGTTGTTCTTTTGTTTTTTTGTTTTTGCAGTGGCATTCCTGTAAATATAAAGATTTATTAATGACATTTTCGTAATTAAATCGATTTTGATTTTAATTTTAAATTGTTTTGCTGTGACAATCTTGTAAATATGAGGATTCATTAATGACATTTATGTAAATAAGTACAACTTCTTTATAACTTTCAAACTAACATTTATGGGCTTTTTGACCCTTTTGCCCTTCATTAATTAATTAATAACTATTTTTCTCCTAATTCAAAACTCTTCATCAATCTGCCCCTCTTTAATCGATTAACTCGAAGATTTAATCGATTAAATAGTCAAAACTGACAAAAATGGTTGACTCGAGATTTAATCTATTAAATCTCCCACGGATAAGTTTGTTCTTCTGATAAATTTGAAAACAAACCTACGCAATGACTATCACTTTTTATCGATTTTGATTTCCAATTTCGTATGTGTTTTCTCTCTTCACCGATTATATTATCTCTTTCTGTATTTCATTTTCTCTTTATTGCATTCAAATGGAAACAGGACCATTTTTGGTTGCAGATCCAACACCGATTATGGTTTCGTTCAACGACGATTATATTACAACAACGCTGCCCATCCTTGTTAGTTGGTTCACTGGTGCGATAAACTGCTATTTTTTTATTGAATAGAGTTATCAGTTCTTCCTTTTAGATTTGTGAATCGTAGAATAAAATTTTCTCACATCAGCACTTTTTAGATCTGTATCTGTTATCCCAACCCTCATCAGAATCCTTTTCCTTTGTTTGATGAGAGAGTACATTTTAATATTCTTGTCACAAACTCTTTCGTTGTTTCTTTAACTTTTTCACTCTTTCGTTTTTTCTTTAACTTTTCCTCTTCTCAATAATTTTTTGCAGTGAAAGAAGCCATCTCAATCTGTTCAAGAAGAAGCCATGGATGGGAGATTTAATCGATTAAAGTGGGAGATTTAATCGATTAAATCTCGAGTCAACCATTTTTGCCAGTTTTGACCATTTAATCGATTAAATCTTCAAGTTAATCGATTAAAGAGAGGCAGATTGGTGGATATTTTAGGATCAAGGGCAAAATAATTATTAATTAATTAATGAAGGATAAAAGGGTCAAAAAGTCAACATTTATGTAAATAAGTACAACTTCTTTTTTACTCTAAAATCAATTTTCAAAATTTATCCTCAAAACAGTTTTAAAAAAACAAAAACAAAAACACATTCAAACACACTCATAACCTTTCTCATAGATATTAGTTAATCTTTTTTTTTTGGAAATACAATGAAAACTAAAGCAACATCAAAAAAAGCCCTATACTGGGCACAATCTTGGGAGACTAACTCCCCTCAAGCCATTACGAAGCAATTCCAAACAAGCCGTTGGAGGGACATCCAGCATAATCAGTTGTCCATCCTGATGAGGTGCATGAGTAGCAAGCCAATCAGCAACAAAATAGCCTTCTATATAAGTATGACTAAGCTGAATAATCCAGTCTCTTTGAAGCATGCTACGAGCTCGGATGATTAAAGCAGAAAGAGGATGACTTACGTCACACCCTTTTCTTATAAATTCCAAAGCCACCTTGGAGTCACCCTCCACAAAGACTCTCCTGAATCCCTTATGCCAAGCCAGATCCATACCTGTCAAGAACCCCCAAATTTCCGCTGAAGTAAAAGTACCACTCCCAAGGAATTTTGTAAAACCAGTTAACCAGTTCCCAACAGCATCCCTTATGACTCCACCACATGCAGTCCTTTGCCCACTGTCTATGCTAGAACCATCCACATTAAGTTTAACATAACCCTTAGAGGAAAAATTCCAGTGAATAAGACATTCCTCTCTTCTAAGCTCCTGATGACCAATCTTAATAAGGGTTTCATTAGCCAATTGAATATTACCACAAGTGTAGGTAATGCGCCTAATGAGACCATACTTCGAGGTGCTAGTTTGATCAAAGATCGCCTTATTTCTTTCCCCCCACAAACACCAAGCTATCACCCCAAAATACAAAGGCCAAGTTCGATCAGTTTGAAACAGACCTTTTAATCCTAGATTTGCCTGAATCCATAGGTGAAGATCCATGGAGAAAAAGTCACTACAGTTATCAGAAGGAACCCAATGCTCCCATAATTCCCTGGCACCAGGACAATCTCTAATGGCATGTAAACTATCCTCAAGATTATAATGACATCTCAGACACGCTGCATCTGTAGCCATGTGACGATGCACTCTACGAATATTATTTAAAAGAGAACCTCTGTAGAGAAGCCATAAGAATTGTCTAATACGTTCAGGACCAGGCCAAGCCCAAATTACCTTCCAAATCCTATCTTGATGATAATGCAAGGTACCCATGAGATAGTTATAAGCTGATTTCACTGAAAAAACCCCATCTTGGCTACCTGCCCAAATAACACGGTCCATAGAAGGATCCACTGTATGAGGGACCACACTATGAATCTTGTCTAATACTGAAGTAGGAAGAAGGTGCTGGAATAAAGGCCAGTCCCAATTACCATAACAAGTTACAAATTGAGACGTAGACCAATGAGTCATAATAGGAGGAATAGGTTGAACGGCCAGAGAAACAAGTTGAGGACATCCTGGCACCCACGAATCCATCCAAAAAGACGTATGAACCCCATCCCCTAAAATGATACGAGAATTCTCTAGAGTTTGAGGCCAATACTTAACAATAGCCTTCCATAAACCAGAATCATTTGCTAAGCTGAGATACTTGGAATGAGCCTCTCCTCCACCTTATACTTGCTACGAAGGACCCGAACCCATAACGAATTACGATCAGTCATGATACGGTGACCTAGCTTCATGATAAAAGCCATATTATTCTCTTTAATTTTCCAAAAACCAAGCCCCCCTACATTCTTCGGCAAACAGACTGTCTCCCAAGAAACCAGGTGAGCTTTCCTTCGTTCAGAAGTTGATCCCCAAATAAAATTCCTAGTTACACTCTCAATACGATCACACGTACCACTAGGAATAATACAAGTTTGCATAGGATATTGAGGAATTGCAGTAAGAACTGACTTAGCCAAAGTTGATCTTCCTGCCAATGAAAGAGTATGTTGATTCCAGGCATTTAAACGAGCTTGCATCCGATTTAAGATATAGCCAAACGTACTCTTTGTAACATGGCTATGACGAAGAGGAATACCCAAGTCATTTGTAGGAGAGTACCCCATCAACTGGCTTAGATTCTGCACTCGGGTATGATTAACGTTTCTAGAGAAGAAAACTTTTGTTTTTTCCTTGCTAACCTTCTCACCAGAGCACCTGCAAAAACAATCAAGAATCTTATCAGTATTATCAGCTTGCCCTTCTGTGGCTTCTGTAAAGAGCAGAAGATCATCTGCAAAAAATAGATGGGAAAATAGTGGTCCCCTTCTATTCAATCTGATAGGCTTCCAAACGTCCTCCTGAACTGCTACATTAATCAAATGAGCAAGTTTTTCCATGCAAAGGATGAAAAGATAAGGAGACAAAGGATCTCCCTGCCGAAGACCTTGATTAGGAGAAAATTTTGTCGTAGTTGATCCATTCCATAACAAATTCATTGTACATGATGAGACACAACACATGATCAGAGAAATAATATTCTCAGGCAAACCAACATCCACAAGCGTGTCTTTCAGAAACTCCCAAGAAATCTTGTTGTAAGCCTTTTCTAAATCAACTTTGACAGTCATCCAACTCTTACCTCCTCTCTTTTTATTCATGGAATGGATGATTTCCTGAGCCACAATGATATTATCTGCTCCTTGTTGTAACACCCTGTGATAACCCAATTTGTTAACATGTCATCGTATTAAGCCACGCTTAATTTAAAAAATGCAGAATATCTTTTTCTTTTCAATTATGATGTCATTATACTTATCCAAGTTGATTACTTAACAATTTTCATAAAAACATCGCCTGTAGGAATATTGCAAAAGACAGCTAACTGAAATACCTCATTAATAAATATAATAAATATGTCTCTAGTCACGGAACTACAACACGTAGGCCGGACCATCTATTAGTTTATACAACACAGATAATCTTAAATCAAACGGAAATCAAAGTGGCTTGGACAAACCCCATGCTCAGCAAACAAGGCACAAGCCCAACAGCAGTCTCAACTCAATAATCATAGATGACAGGGAACATAAACAGCAACTAAGTCCACATTATGTCAGCATACAACATAATAACATGATAACAGCATAATCTAACTCAGCTCCGACCTCCTGCCGCCAGAGGCATCAGCCCCCAAATTACCTGAACCTGAAATAAGCGTCCCCAAACGTGGGGTGAGATCTCTAAACAAGAAATCTCAGTAAGACGAGGGGTCCTCAAGGATCTTCCACCCCAAGCTCACTTACATGTGCAATATAAGTTCAAAAGCAGTTTAACAATATAATTTCCAAAATAGTGCAATGCAGCATATAATCATGACATGTGTGTTAACTATTCTACTGATCAGAGGAGTGTAGGAATCCATAAACCCACACAGTACTAGCCATTCGCTGCACCCGCCCACAGGATCGCCCCCTGGCCTCCTGTAGGCGTAACACTACATACATATCATAAGCAATTGCACTTAACAGCTCCATAGCATTTCAAATAAACAGTACACGAAAACACATCATGCATACAACCATCCCCCCATGGGAAATGGTGGAACCAACAATGGCTAAACTGAGGACACGAAAGCTTACCTCGCAAGCTAACTATCCAAGCCAAGAGTCCACGCTCAAAATCCAAACACAGCAGAATCACAATCTGTTATGGACCAAAATATATCAACAATCATACTCTACAAGCACACAACAAAAAGACAACGTTTTTCCTTACGTTTTACGTCTTCAGGCTTCACACAAGCCACAAGCCCTTAATCAATTGATTATGACTTACTTCAATTATTACAGAAGTTCAACTTCCTCAATCTAGAGTCCACAAACCCCCAAACATCAGTTCTGGATGAACAGTAAGCTATTGTTCCTCGCAAACCCAGAATATCTGGATATCAATATCCGGATATCATATCCGGATATCCATATTCGGATATCGAAGGACCCCATATCCGGATATCAATATCCGGATACCATATCCGGTTATCTATATTCGGATATACATATCCGGATATTTCGCGACAGAATGCAGCTTCTGCATTTCGCGAAGATATCCATCCAAGGTTCCCTTTTTAACACTTCCAAACATCAAAGCATGCATTTTTATTCTGTTTTAAGTCCACATACCAGTTAGTTACTTGTTTAACTCATTAAACATGGCAAGACTCCACTTTTACTCAACAAAACTTATGATCAAAGGTTCGACACTTACCCAAGGCTTCAAACTCAGCAATGGGAGGTTCTTGGAGCCCACTTGAAGCTCCTAAAGATTCTGACTTGAAAAGAAAACAAAAATGTAAACAAAGGTGGGTTCTTTGCACTCAAAGATCACACCTTGGAGCACCAAGTGCCATGACAATGGCTCCACCAACCCCAAACAACCAAGTCAGCACCTCAACACAACAAGAACAACACCCTAAACTCAGAACAAGGCCACCAACACACTCCCAATGCCCACTCTCACTCACCACAAGTGTTTAGGAGAAGTTTTCAAGAAGAAAATGACCTCAAACCTCAAGAAATGGAGAAGAGAAGCCAATAGAACAATATTTTTGGTCAACCACCCTCAACAAGTCACGTAGCATGAAGGCGTTGTCTAGGGTTTTGTATAAATAAGAGTATATATAGCCACTTAATAATTAAACAAACAGTATTAACATTAATTGCTACGCTTAGCATTTTAAATCCCAAACTCAGGATTCTTAACCTACTCAATTTTTTAAGATTTATCATTTTTTTATTTTAGTTTTTTGCAGCACCTTTTCGGTACGCGCTTTTCCATAGCCAGTATCAGTTCTGGCACCAGCTCTCATTATTTTAACTCGAAACTTGTTTTACAAGTCCTATCTATTATTCTAGGAATTATCATGCACTTTTTATAATTTTCTGGGATACTTTTTTGGTACACATTTATACCGAGTAGCAGAACCGGTATCTGCGCTTTTCGTCTGAAAAGCGACTTTCAGCATTATTTCCCACTAACTATAATTATTTAAGCCTCATAATAATTATTAGGGTCAATTATGGAATTATTTCCTAATTTCACATTAACTTCCTTAATTAACGGTGCGGGTTCTTACACTCACCCCACCTTTTTAGGATTTTGTTCTCAAAATCAGAAAACATACCTGTCCCGAAGAGCGGGATACAGTCGGAGAAACTAGTCCTCTCGCTCTCAGAATTACCCTTCAGGAAATCTTCCCGTTCAACGTACTCCGACCATCGAAATGATCTCGCTCCTCAGCTGCTTCTCGCCACGATCGAGAAACTTGAGTGGTCCGACAGGAGTTTTCAAGTTCTCTCGAACCTCCACAACATCTGGTTGCACCACGTGCGAAGGATCCGCTACAACTTGCGAAGTTGAGACACGTGAAACACATCGTGGGTGTTAGTCAATTCAGAGACAAGGCAAACCAGTAGACAACATGTCCTACTCTACCACGTAACTGGTATGGCCCAATGAATCGCGGGCTCAGTTTCCTAACTCCGAGTTCCCGAACAATACCGGTGACAGTGAAAGTTTCACAAACACGTGCTCACCCTTACTGAAAGAAAGTGGGCAGACTTTGACAATCTGTTTACAAAGACCCAAAAAGAGTCACAATCAGCCTGAGTCTTCGGCAAACCCACAACGAAGTCCATGGAAATACTTTTCCCCTTCCCCTGCGGTACATCAAGAGGTTGAAGCTCATCAATGGCTTCTGGTGTTCGATCTTCACCTTCGGGCATCACAACAATAGGGCACTCAGCAACAATGCCCCATCTCATTCCAAGATACGATGTCCTGGTTTTTCTCCACAAACTCATCTCGACTCTCACGGCCTCCTTTCGAGAAGTGCACCCCCAAACAAGGAGGTCACCGACAGAACTCAAAACTTCACAATGACATCAAAACGTCATTCGATTCACTGGGGTTCCCAGTCACTCTCTCAAAAGAGGTGACCTAACCCCACAAACTCTAATCCACACAAGATGTGAGTGAGTATGGTCCTATTCCATGACTCTAACCTCGACAAGACTTACAATATAAAATCAATGTCCTCGAAGTAAATTCATATTCATTTCACAGTACTAAATCATCATCATGTTCATTTCAACCCGTACATGTTAGTTAACATACTCATTTACACAGTAACGTACCTCAGTTCACGTACACCTGCAAATTTTCAATTTCAATAACATAATGACCAAAGACTCTAAGTAACGGTATACCTCAATCTCCATGGTATCTGCAAAATCGAGAGTTAGTAAAAGGTGAAATAACATTGATATATTACCACAGTTCATCATACTTATATCATGCTTAACATTATCCATGGTGTTATCATTCCAACTACTCATGACACATATCAATAATCACATAAAATCCTAGAGTCATGGAGACCACTCAACTAACAATCTACTTGAACATGCAAAAAACTCGCATATACAAGAACGCGTGTGGCCTTGCCACAAATTCCAAGTGTTACACACTCAGTTTCCTAAAGAGAATTTCACATCCTCAAACATAGCACCATCACACTTAAGTAATGGCGTAAGGCATCTTACCTTACAACAAAATGACCGGTGCTCCCAAGGAGACACGCTAGGTCGATAGAAGTCTTTCACCGAAAAACCCTCAGAACGCTACTTCAACTCAGCCAACTCTGGTGGCAACATCTGGTATGGAGCTAATAATAAGGCCCCACACCAGGCAACAATTCAGTGGAGAACTCTATCTCCTGCTATGGCGGAACTCAGGAATCTCCTCAGGAAACACCTCGAGGAATTTCTTCACCACAGGACTGCCAGTGAGATCCTCCTGTGTCCCACTCACCCAACCTCCCAACAGACATATCTGAATGCCCCTGCACTCAAGGCTCTCCTTTCCTGTAAAAAGATATATAAGGCGAGGAACTGGCTGTGGAATCACACGGAGACATCACCACTCGCTAGGCACAACAACCAATCAATCAAAAAAACAATACTTGGACAACCAATCCTTGCCAAGGATGATTTCCAAATTAGCCATCGGCAATCTTATCAGATATACCGAGAAGTCACGGCCCTCCCACTGAAACACGACATCTCAATGTACAGTGGTAGCATCACACTTTTCTCCGGTGGCGGTAGTCACCCGCAACGGTGGAGAAGCACAAACATGGGCAACTCAAACCCCAAAGCAATCGGGGCTGCCACAAACGACTGCGTAGCCCCAGAATCAAACAAAACAACAACCATAATTCCACCAATGGAAACAGTACCTCTAACAAGGTTCGGAGCTCGGTCCGGCTGCTGCCGATCTAATGTGTAAACTCGCCCCGTGGCATGTGGCACATCTAGTGCCGCTGTAGGTAGAAGGGGAACCATCTGTAATGGAACTGCACGAACAGCTGCAGCCCTCGCGTCGACGACGGACACTCTCTAGCAAAGTGGCCCTCCTTGCCACACTGAAAACATATAGTCTGACCGTTAGAACACGGCCCCAAATGAAACTTCACACATCCCGAGCATCTGGGAGGAGGAGGTCTCGCTGTACTCCCCTGAGTCGTAGTTCCCAGAAACTG